>NW_027187325.1:9053136-9078273 GCF_028583685.1 Petaurus breviceps papuanus
AGGAAGGAAGGGAGGGAGGGAGGGAGGAAAGAAGGGAGGGAGGGAGGGAGGGAGGGAGGAAGGAAGGGAGGAAGGGAGGAAGGGAGGAAGGAAGGAAGGGAGGAAGGGAGGAAGGAAGGAAGGAAGGAAGGAAGAAAGGAAGGAAGGAAGGAAGGAAATCAGCATTTATTACATGCCTACCATGGGCTAGGCACTGTGCTAAGGGTCTCACAAAGATGATCTCATCTGACTGTCAACCTTGGGAAGTAGGTGTTATTTATTCCCATTTTACAATTGAGGAAGCTGTGGTATACAGAGATTAAGTGATTTCCCCAGGGTTATTAAGGGTTATGAAGCCAGTAAGTGTGAAACACTGGATTTGAATTCAGGTCTTCCTGCTGCCTGGCCTGGAGCTCTAACCACTGCCATCTAGCAGCCTCCATCAGATCACACTGCAGCCAAAATAACTAACTGTTTACCCCCATTACCGCTCTCCAGCTTAATCACCCACCCTATTCGTGAGACTTGCCAATGAATGATTTTTGGCTGTTTACAAAAATCAAATCAGCTCTTTAAGGACAAAGACTTGGCACCACTGAAGATATTTAAAAGAATGTGCTGCAGGCTCTGGCTCCTTGTATCAGTGAGAGGCGTTTGTTTTAGAGAAATGAAGTTAAGGGAAATGTGAGTGAAGGAACATCCCTAATCTAATTTATAATTCCTTGGCTTTGTAATAAGAGGAAGGATTATTTGCTTAGGTCACTGTGCTTATGAAGCCAAGAGCGCATTGTTGATTCTTTTGGGGAGGGGTTAAGTCTGCTTTCCCCTTTGGTCACTGACTGCACCCCTAACTCCAGCCATCTCTCATCCCCTGAATCACGTGGAACTCTAGAACAGTAAGTGTGAATAACTTGCTTCAGCCCATGCTCATTACTTTACAAGCATGTGTCCTACTGAGAGTGGGCTGTGGACAAAAGATAGTATCTTTCATGTGTAGGGCAGGCTCTGGGCTCATTCTCCCAGCTCTCCTTCACTGGTCAGACAGGTTTCCGGGGCTCAGCTGACTAGACCTTCCCTCAGAGTTCTAGGGTATCTCTGAGACATTATGGAGTTTCTAGTGCCATCATTCATTAGCCTTCATCTGGTGTGTTAACATTTTCTCCACATCAGTTAACCTGTTGATATCTCCCCAAGATAATGTCCCCAGTTACCATTAACAAGTTTTTACAATAAGATAGTTCCTGAGAAAATATTACAATAATACAAAAACATCACACACACACACACACACACACACACCACAAGCACGTGAACATACACGCACACATTACACAAGCGCGCACACACCTGGAACTAGACTGCACTCTTCCCCTCTATACATCCAATCAGTCCCTTGGAAAAGTGGGCTCAGACACCAAGGGGTTGGGCTGAAGGTGATGGTTCACTGAATTCTGGGTATGTCATAGAAGGTGGACAAATTTCTCCTTTGTTTTCCTGACCCAGTATCTCATCTGCCAGGTATGTTCATTGATGGGCTGGGTCAAGAAGATGGATCCCCAAGGCTGGCTCCTCATTCAGATTTGGTTCCTTTTTCTACCAGCTCCAGTTGCTAAGGAAATCCTTGATGATTACTCTGACCTTTTGAAACTCACAATGTTGTCACTTTGTTCTGTTGCTGACACTTATTCAGCTAGGATCAGGAAAGAAACACACAGACAGAAGAAAAGCAGTGCCATGGGTCCAAGGCAGCGTGGTGACTAGTAGGAGATAGTGCTGTTACAGTTACTGCTTCCTCTACCCTTTTCTGGAAGCCTGCAGAATTTCTTTTTTGCTCACCCAAGAGCCACCAGGGAAAAGAGAGAAAGAGAGTTTGTCAATTTGAACCTTTTATATATACATTCAATTCTAACTTGGCAGCTGATTCAAAAGCTTTTCCTGACTTCAAAGTAAATCATCAGGAAACAGAGTATACCTGTGCACACTCTCAGTTAGAGGAGGAAAGGGCCTCTCCAGTATATACTTCCATAAGCAAGTCACCAAGACTTCACATGGATTAGCAGCAAATGTTATCATGTTGTATATGTTCTAAAGATGGGGTTTTCATGGATAGTTTCCCCATTACATATTCAAGGACTTAAGATCCTCTTATGAGATGAAAAAGTAATGGTCTCTACCTTTCTATGGCAGGAGAATGCCCAAAACAAGAGAACTGGTTTTGGGTTCTAGCTTTGCCACTATTTCCCTATGATGGGTTGGTCAAGTCATTAGATTCCTTCACATCTCAGTTCCACCAGGAAAATAGGGCTCTACACTTCACCAGAATCATTTGAAAAGTGATTTTGGAATTTAGGGATTTCACTGGTGTAAGACCTCCCAGTGATGAAACACCCTCTTCAAGTGCAGATCGCCACCTGTTTTCCAATTTATTTTCTGAGAAAGTTGCGGGGACATTGTGAAGTTCAGCCATTTGCATACACCTAATATAATCACATAATTAATAAGTGTCAGAGGCAGGACCTGAATCTAGATCTTCCTAACTCTGAAGTAAGATCTTAGTCCATTATGCTACAGTTGTCTCTCATGATTAATGCTAACAGTACGATATTGATCTCATGTACGAAAAATGCTATCAGAATTATAAGCTCATGTATATCTGTTTTGATACCTGAGAAGAACAGACCGATGAAGGAGTATGGATGGTTTGGTACAATAAATAACCACTACTGGGAAACAAAGCTCAGATTCCTTGCCTTACTGACAGTGGACGCCTAGTGTTTCCTGAGAATATAAAAATGGGTGAGTAATAATGCGACAAAGTTAGAAATAGTGTGGTCTATGGAAAGAGGACTATACTTGGAGTCAGAAGATCTGGGTTCAAATTCTAGCTGTGAAACTTAGAGTTATATGTTGTATTTCAGTCCATCTCTTTGAATATCAGTTTTCCTATCTGTAAAATGGGGATAATAGCTATACTTCCTATCTATCTCATAAACCTTAAGGTAATATAGAAATGTGAAATACCATTGCAGAAACTTTAACAGGCATTTCCAATCAGTTGAGAAGCCCAGCCTGGGTTCAAGTCACACCTCTGACAAGTACTTGTTTATGACCCTGAGGAAATATTTGATTTCTCAGTGACTTAGGCAGCTCTCTAAGACTCTAAATTTCAGAGAAGATGCTGATAGGAATTGGTAGAGGGATTTCCTTACCTGGGAGTTCCCTATAACAATAAAATCACAGGTCCAGTTCCTATCTTTGATCTCCTGACTATTTCTGCATATGCTGAACTATACTAGATACAATGATCATAGGAATTAGAGGAGCCTAGGATACTCTAGGACAGCTAGGTGATTCAATGGGTAAAGTGCCCAGCCTGAAGGCTCACCTTCCTGAGCTCAAATCCAGTCTCAGTTACTTACTAGTGTGACCCTAGACAAGTCACTTAACCCCATTTACCTCAGTTTCCTCATCTGTAAAATGAGGTAGAGAAAGAAATGGCAAACCATTCCAGGATCTTTGCCAAGAAAACCTCACTGAAGTCATGAAGAATTAGACACAATTGAACAACAATAGGGTATTCAAAAGAGGCAGTATTTGGGAGAGGTGAAGAAGACTGTAAATGGAATTTACTGGAATATTAGGAAAGGAAAGTGAACTGAAGTTTTGTCAGTTACAACAACAAGGATCTGTCCAGGATGAATAAACTTTAAAGGAGAAAAAATGGTTGCCAAGTAATAGTAGAAAAGGAAGGATCTGAAAGTGACCATAGTGATCAAAGAATTTACCAACAATTCTTTCTCCCGGCAGAGTATTTCATCAGGTATAAGCCAGATTTTGAAAAGGTGCTGAGAGATATGGGTGTCCTTGGGTGAAATCTGGATTTGGGTGGGCACCAAAAGATATAAGAAATGTGAAAATAAATCTAGGATGAAGAATTAAACAATAGAGGGTTCCGGAGGACACAATGAAGAGAGAGGTAGGAGGAGGAAAGGGACTGGGTGCGGTCAGAGCTGAAGTTACTGGGTAGAGGAAGGGGGGAAGGTGTAGGCATTGCCATGAACATTTCCTTCACTTCTAATCTCTTGTACTGATCCTGGGCAGTCCAAATGGCAAGGGTGCTCAGGTCATATGGCAAGGTAACAAGTAGTCTACCTCAACAGGAAGGTTGTCCCTGGAAAAGGAGTGTGACAGCTTTGGAACTCGAGGAAGTGGTAGCCCAGGACCAAGTGAGGAAGTGGGTCGGTTAGAGGTGGTCAGCACTGTGCCGTGTGTGTGTGTGTGTGTGTGTGTGTGTGTGCTACAGTGAGTAAGTATTGTCTCTCTGTCCCATGCTGAATTTGCCTCAGAGTCTGGTTATAAAATCAGGAAGCTGATAGAGAAGAGAGGTTCTAGCCTAGGCTTGGGCACGGACTCCCAGAATCTTAGAACTTGTCTTTGGAATGTGACTTTTAGCATTCCCACGTTGGTGTTAGGACACTTGGGTTCTCCCAACCCAAGGTTCATGTACTTCCTACCTGTGGAACCCTGGGAAAATCTCCTTTCTTCTTTGTTCTTCAGGTTCATCCTTTATAAGATGAGGGGATTCGACTAAAGGATCTCTGAGGTTCCTTCCCCTTCTAAATTTATGACTCTAAGATCCAATGAGATGATGCATGTAAATCATTAATGTAGCTACAGATTTTTATTTGTTGGTGGGTGGTGGGTGGGCTAAATAGGTGATCTCATCAATATAGGGAACTCCAGGTAAGGCAATTTTCTCCACCACTGAAGATCAGCAACTGTTCTGCAACTTAGTTTTAGAAGCTTACTCAGGAGCCCTGACAGGTTAAATTCCTTGTCCAAGGTCACACAACCAATTTGTGTCAGGGGAGCAACTTGAATGCAGATCTCCCTGGTTCTTTGGGCATCATATTAACCTGCTCTTAGTGCCAACCTTACAGTGTCAGCTATATAAATGACAAATAAATATTACTTGCACCGCTTACTTCCCATGTTTGTTATGTGAGAAAAGCCTTTGGCAAACCTTAAAGAGCTACAGAAATCTGGAATTATATTATGGGCTATTTCAGCAAAGTTAGGGAGGGGTGGGCCATATCCTTTGCCTCTCAGGCTGATGTCTAGGAGGACAATCGTGGCCTCCCATGTATTGAGTCCCTGGCAAAGAGGAAATTCTACTCAGGAAGGACCTTGGAGTGACCAAAGGGTTGAGGTTTGGGGGGTATGATGACATCCTGCAGGTGAAGAAAAGTACTCTGTCTTCTCTGTGCCAATCTCATTTCACAGGCTGTCCTTACACTCAAGATTAACAAGCAGCCTCAAGGCTTTGTTTTCCTTACACCAAGACAGCAGGCCAGTTTAATTTAAAAAAAGTCTAATAAGTGAAGAGGAGATAGTATGTAAACTGAGGGCTATGATGCTCATCTGGATTTTTTAATTACATAGAGACTGTGCAGCCGCTTGGTGGTGCAGTGCATAGAGCACCAGGCCTGGAGTCAGGAAGACTCATCTTTCTGAGTTCAAATCTGACCTCAGACACTTAACAGTTATGTGACCCTGGGCAAGTCACTTAACCCTGCTTGCCTCAGTTTCCTCATATGTAAAATGAGCCAGCAAAGGAAATAGTAAACCACTTCAGAATCTTTGCCAATAAAACTCCAAAAAGGGATCACATGACTGAAAATGACTAAGCCAGACAACCTAGAGATGCATAACCCCTTGGATCATTAAGGACTAACATCTTGGAAGTGGGGAAGGGAAGGGAGAAGCCCTGATTCAAAGCAATGGAATCAGAATCTTGGAGTTGGAAAGAATTCTAACTAGTACAACTAGATACCTGAACAGGAACATCCCTGACTCTATCTGGAGCCCTCCAGTGATGTGAAACTCACCACAATACCCAGGACACCCATTCTCATGGATAGCTCAAATGGTTAGGAAGTTTTCCCTTATGTTAGGCATATACCTCTCTTTACAATGTCTATTCTATATCCTGAGTTCTGTCCGCCTTTCAAATATTGACAGCTGTCTAAGAACAATGAATCGATTGCTCAGCAAACCTACTGCATATTAGGCAGAGGGACACAAGTACAAAGAACGAAACAAAGCTTGGTGGAAATAGGTCACATCATAAGCTTGGAAGAGTGTGTGGGGGTGTGTGAAAGTGGGTTTCTGTGGATGGTAGAATGAGGAGAGAGAGGACACTGAAGAGTGGTTGGGTGTAGGAGTCCTGAGGCTGCAATGCTAAAGGTATCCTCCCCATAATTCTAGCAAGAGTAACACGATGATGATTCTTTGTGTGTAGGGTAGTGGTTGAGTAGGTCCAAGGACCAACTGTCCCTGTCCCATATGGAGCACATGTGGAGGGTGGGGTTGCTTTCCTTCCCAGAGTTGTCTCTCATTGCCTTTTGGGATGCTGCCTCCTATACTTACAAACAGTAGGGCACGCTAATGAATGAAGAATTTACCCTGAGGCTTGTGCTTTGGAGGGAAGAAGAGACTGCTGAGCAAGGAGGACAGAATAAATGAATCAGAATCAGAGAATAACAGTCTTTGAGTTGGGAGGGAAGCCTGCCCCACTCAGAGATCAACTTGCACCTAGCTGTGAATTTCTCTGTAACATCCCTGCTTCTGCCTGAAGCTCTCCAAAGGCCAGAGCTCCCCACAATCCCCAGGATTGCCATGGTATTTTTGGACTGCTCAACTTGTTGATTTATCCCTTATGTTAAGCACAAATCTTCATCTCTGCATCACATACCCATTATTTCTACTTCTGCTATTTGGGGCTGAGCAGAACAAAGTCTAACCTTTTATAAGAGAGCTTATCAAATGCTTACAGATCCACCACATCCACCTTAACCTTCCCCTTCCTATCTCTCTATCATAAACAACCCCAGCTTCTTCATTTGATCCTCATATGGTGCAGACCCTCCATATGGTCCTGTGGCCCACCTAATCAACCACCTCTAGACATGCTCCATTTTGCCAATATACCCCTACAACTTCCCAGAGCTAAACACCCTGCCCCAAAAGTCATCTGACCAGGGCCAAGTAGAAGATGGCCAACATTTCCCTCCTTCTACATACAATACTTCTCTTTGATGAAGACTAAAATTGAGTTAGCTTTTCTATTTGCCATGGCTCATTGTTGACCCACATTGAATATTACAGAGGTATGCCTTCCTCATCTGGTCTTTATGTATGTGACTTTTTTAAACATAAGTGAAGGACCTTACCCTTGTGCTTATTCAATGTCTTCTGCTAGGTCTTTTAGGATTCTGCCATCCAGTAAGTTAACTATCTCTCTTAGCTTTGATAAATATAAGACTCAATAAGTATGCCATCTTTGCTTTCATCCAAATCTTTGATTCAATGCAATGAGTATTTCTTACATGTCTTTGAAGTACAAGGCACATGATATTCACTGAGGATAGAAGATAAAAATGGAGAATATACTTGCTATGGTGCAGTCAAAAGGGCTGAGTTGAATGGTGACATTTCAGGGGACATAAAGATAAATACAAAGTTCTAGGGGGGTTTAACTCAATGAGCTTACATTCTAATGGATAAAAATGTTGATACAAATGTTGAATGGAAGGCATTGGGATAGAAGTGACTGATCATGTGATTAAAAAAAAGACAAAGTTCAGACATATGTAATTACTAGTGATTTCATTTTCCTTAACCATTTCCAGAACACTTTGGGTCTCATCTATTGCACCTGGTATTATCTCATGTTGCTTGGTCCCAGACCCCAGGAGATTGTAACACCCAGTGAGGAAGCCTCTTTTGCCAATGCATACCTGCAACTTATAGCCTTACAGAGCTGCTTGAGGTACTTACTGAGACAGAAGGTAAGGGACTTGCTCAGAGTCACACAGATGGTTCAGGTCAGAGGTGGAACTTGGACCTAGGTCTTCCTGACTCTGAGGTTATCTCTGTTCATCCACTATACCATACTGCCTGTCGACATGCTTTTTACCCTCCAATATTTCTCTGCAAAGTATCTAGTGGGTATGATCTCCCAGGCCCCAGCACCAGTGACACACTCAAGAGCCAGAATGTTCTGCATCACCCCTCCTTTATTCAAACTTTAGACAAAATGAACTCCTTGGGAACTGACTGATCTGTCTGAGATGTGGACATTCGCAAGACAATTCATTGCACTCTATAGTTTGTCTACAGGAAAATCAGAAGCAGAGACTATACCCCACTTTCCTCTGCTAACTTCTAAAGGAAGTCACTGCCACTAGGAGTGGAAATTCACCATAGTTGTGATGGTCATTGGAACTCTACACTTGAACAGTGACATGTTCAAAAGTCAGAATACTATGAACCACCATCCCTTTCTCTAAACCCCCTTCTACCCTGTATTTCTCCCCAAATTTCTACAGAAATTCCAGTATGGGCTATGCCAGTCAGGATAAGCTGTGAAGCAGCATCTTTGCCTCTCATGAGGCACTCTTGTAAGCGACTTGGATCCCACCAAATCCAGAGACTCTCTGAAGGCAGGGTTGTATTCTTTTTGTTCCACCAAACACTTGTCCCCTTTGATTTAAGCCACTGTTCTTTCCAGGAAAATTTAATTTTCAAATAAAAAACATGTTTTTCTAACTAAAGGGAAGCTCATGATGTGCCAATAAATATTTGGTTTTGAAAGTAATTCTTCATCGGCTTCTAAGATCAACAGGGGAATAAAATTTGTTTTTAGGACAAAGGACAAAACATGATACCCAGATGCCTAGAGTGTGTGCCTGGCCCTCATTCTGTGTTCCTTTTCGCCCCAAAACTTGGCAAGTGTTGCTGAAAGCTCGACACAATTTTCACATATTTTCCAATCTGAAGGGCTAGGTAGGGCAGGGTGGTGGGAGCCCTTCCATGTAAATCGGGAGGGACTAAAACAAATATCATGGCAGTCAATGTCTCCACACACAAACCAGTTTGCAAAACAAAACCACATTGGGATTCAATCCAACAGCTGGTTAATTTGAAAACAATGGGGTTAATAACCAGTTGGGCAGAACTGAACTGTTGTTGTTTTGTGCTATTTTTTTCCCTAAATTAATTTGTACCCAAAGACATGATTTAGCCCAGGACAAGGCATTCATGGTCCCAAGGCAGGGACTTGGCTCCCTCAAATTGGCTCTCATTGTATCTCAATGTTCACAACTGCCTTTGAGCCTTCACTCCTTGACCTATCATAATATATAGCCCCATTACATATATGTAATACACACACACACACATATATATTCATGGAGAGAATAATTTTCTGGCATTAAGATGAGTTATAAATGCACTATGCCTTTATAAAAAGCAATATTTTAAAATGTCTTCACTTTTCCTTGTAACATGTTCCATAAGCAAATCCCCATCTTGCCTAATCCTAGCACCAACCCTAAGATATAGTAGACTAAAAAATCTTTAGACAAGACAGTTCATTTCCTGCAATGTGATTTGAAATGGGTGTGACTTTCTATCCTGCAAATTCCATTTTCTAGACAGAGTAAGCATCTAATTTAGAGTCTTAGTATAATAATCCTTTACATGTGTACAGCACTTCTTAAAAATATATGCTTTTATTTATTTTTGTTACATTTTAAGTTCTGAACTATCTCCCTCCCCCTCCCTGCCCCATACTAGAGAAGGCCAACATTCAATACGTGTGTGTATGTGTAAAACCACACTTTGCATACTTCTATTTACTGGTTCTTACTCTGGAGGTGGATAGCATCTTCTTTCATAGGTCCTTTGTAGTTGTAGTTGATTTGAGTATTTATAATACTCAGAATAACTTAAGTCATTCACAATTATTCTTCTAACAATACGGCCATTACTGTATACAACATTCTCTTGGTTTTGCTCATATCACTCTTCATTATTTCATACAAGTCTTTTGACATTTTTCTGAAGTCAATTTTCTCACCACTTCCAGAGCCCAGTAATATTCCATCACAATCATATACCACAACTTGTTTAGCCATTCTCCAATTGATGAGTACAGCACTTTCAAAGCAATTTCACATGCATTATCTCACAATTATTGGTGAGGGAGGTTTGTTATGGATTCCTGTCCTTTTAAAGATGGAGGGATTGAAGCATAGAGAGATTAAGTTTGAGCTGTCCAAGAGACCGTCGGGGATGGGCGACTGTCACTCAGCAGAAAGTAGAGATAGATATATACATCTTGAAATGATCTGCATAGAGATTGTAATTAAAACCTCAGGAAATGATGTGATCGTCAAGTCAACAGTCCACAACTTAGTACCAGGCACTCTGCTAAGTGCTAGGGATACAAAGAAAGACAGAAAATAGCTCCTCTTCTAAAGGGCTGTAGTCTAATGGAGAGAAAACATGTGAGCAACTATGTGCAAAGAAGATATGGAGAGGGGTAGCTATATGTATATACATATACATAAACATATACATATATATGTATACACGTGTATGTATGATAAATTGAAGATAATCAACAGAGGGAAGGTACTAACATTAAAGGAGTTTGGGGAAGGCTTCTTGAAAAAGAAGGAGGGACTGGATGTATAGGAAGAGAACCAGGAGGATGTGTCACAAAAACCCAGAGAGGAGAGGATGATTCAAAAGAAGGTGATTAACAGTGTCAGTCACTGCAGAGAGTGTAAGGAGTGGGGATAAATCACGACTTGGAAAATACCACTAGATTTGTTCATTGAGAGATCATTAGAATCTTTGGACACAGTGGTTTCAGTTGAAAAAGTTGGAAGCCAAATGGCAGAGGATTTAGAAGTCAGTGAGGGAAGAAGTAGAAGTCCTGATAACTTTCTCAAGTTGTTTAGCCAAGAAAGGGAGGCGAGATATAGGGTGATAGCAAGTGGAGATGATCAGATCAAGCGAGGTTTTAAAAGTTTAATATGTATGCATATGTGTATGGAAATGTGTGTTGTCTATATGGGTCTGTCTAGATGTAGCACATAGGGAAGAATGAATGAATATTTCTAGAATCTCCTCTAACTACCTGTCTCCAAGGGAGACTTTGATTCCTACCCAGAGGGTAACAGGAGTCTGGCTGCTCCTTTTAGAGAGGCGGTATTCCAAGGTAGAATTATTTCTATTTATTTGTCTCCCTAGACTAAATATTGTTAGACTAGGGGAAAAAAATTTTCACTTCAACCCACATTTCTGAGAAGTTTCCATAACAGGAAAGGAGCTCCAATAGCTGTGTATCTAATGGCCTATCTCACTTTTCACCAAATGCTAGGCACACAAAGTCCACATATAAAAAATGACAAACAAACCCATTTATCCAAACTGATAGCAAACAGAAATGCAGATGAAAATATACCAAACAATGCATAGAGTGTATGAGCTCTCCGATGGGAGCAAAAATTTTTAACTCGACCAAGGGAGAATCCCAGATCTTACCCAAATGGAAATTTCCTCAAGTCTCTCACTCAATAAACTAAGGACAGGGATATGAATATGACCATGTGACTTCTCTCCATACTAACTCCTCCCCAGAGTCTTTTTCCTCTTGAAGGGACATCTCCTTAAAGAAATATGGAACTATATAGTCTTTTCTCTCTCAAAGCTGAAATCCAGAAGACCGGGATTTCTGTTCTTCCAAAACTCTCCAACTCCACCCCTTGTTTAGGCTTGGAGTATTGAGTAATCAGTCTTCACCAATGAGGAGAGTCTTATGCAAATAGACTTGAGACCCTGATTTACATAAGAATAGGGAATACATGGGCATGCTCCTGGACAAAGCCAGTAGATGGCAAAAGATGAAAGCTTGTTCTAAGGTTCTATTTATCCTCAAATAAGAGTGGGTTTCAGAACTTAGTGTCATAGACAAGAAAGTCCCTGTCCCATCACTAGCCACAGAATACTGACCTGCCAGTGGTTCTAGCCCCTAGTGACTGACACAAGATCATCTCCAAAGAAGCTCCAAGCCTCAAGAGAACACATAAACAGTGGATTCCCACAGAAAGACCCTGTTCTTCCAGGAACATAGGGAACAGGACAACCCCATCCTAGACTGATGACTAGTGGAGTAGAAGGGCTGGCTCATCCATAGATGCAAGAGAGACAGTTTGGATGCTTTGGTTCTGCCAGACTTTCTGTCTAATCATTGCAGAGCAACATGATTCTAAATAACTTCATTGAATTGGATTCCTGTTTTCTCAGAAGTGGTCTCCATCAGTGAGTGGGAGCCATCTGCTGGTTCTAATAGTTACCTCTTGGAGGATTAATAGGAAGGTGTTTATTCAGTTGGCTGTCCTATCCGCAAACCAACTTGTGGGACGCTTAGCACTGCTAGGTGTGACCATGTGGACATTCTCTATTCTTGTTGGAGCCAGCTGCTCAGGAGTTTTGGCAACCTATGTATGCTGGGGAGGCCAAAGATAGCATAGGGACCAATTTTCATCGGCACAAGAATGATTGTTTCTGTATTCCTTCCCCACTTCCATAGGGTAGAGTTTTAAAAGGACTGTCTTCAAAGGCAATATTAGACAATGTTTCTGTCTCTGATGCATGTCAACTGTGTGACTTTAGGCAAGTCTTATGCCTTCCCTGAGCCTTAGTTTCCTCATTTGTAAAATGAACAGGCTGAACTAGATGACTTCTGGGACTTTTTCTGGTCTGGATCTATGATCCTATGTTGTTTTTTAATTGTTTCAGTCATGTCTGACTTTTCATGACCCCATTTGGGATTTTCTTGGCAAAGATACTGAAGTGGTTTGCCATTTCCTTCTCTAGTTCATTTTACAGATGAGGAATCTGAGGCAAACAGGGTTAAGTAACTTGCCTAGGGTTGCATACCTAGTAAGTGTCTGAGGCAAGATTTGAACTCAGATCTTCCTGACTCCAGGCCTGGTACTCTGTACACTATGGAGGCCCTGGTTCCCCTTGATCCTATGACCTAACTGTAAAGTGTGAATGTCCATCACCATGGTCATAGTACCAGGATTGCTATATTTACATTCATTCCTCTCTCCCCCATTCTGCTCCATTGTGATAAAAAAAAAAAATTTAGTTTATTCACCCACAGTACAACAAGAAAACAACAATTGGAACCTGGATGTCCCACCACTTTAAGAACTTTCTACTGTTTGTCCACAGAAGACAATTAAAGATATAAAAGAGTGTAGTACAGAGGTCAGTCAACTCTTGGCCAGAGGACCAACAGCCTCTTGTCTGTTTTTGTTCAATCTGCAAGCTAAGAATGGCTTTTACATTTTAAACACAATAAAAACAATAAAACTTTGTTAAAATATAAAACCATCCATAACTCAGGCCCATCTCACAGATGGAAGGCTGGATTTGACCTACAGGCCATAATTTATTCACACTTAGTGTTGTGGATAGTTAGACTTGAAGTTAAGTAGATCTGGTTTTAAGTTCCACTTCAGCACCTACTAAGTGTGTGACTATGAATGAGACATTTAACCTCATTGTACCTCAGTTTCTTTATCTCCAAAATGGGGGGTTTCAACTCAATGGCCTCGAACGTGCCTTTCAGCTCTAGATCTAGGCTCCTATGAGCTGTAAGTCAAGTCCTACTACGGATCCTCGTCAGAGTATCCTCACTTACATTAACTCCCTTCTCTGCAGTTATCTTGTTACCCCTAACCTCTTTCTCCCATAAGCTTTACTTAATCCTCACCTTTAGAACATGGTCAGTGCTGAAGCTGCTTACTGAGATCTCATGTAGCAATAAACATCTAAGGTCATGTGGTCTCGGAGTATGAAAACTCGAAGATCTACAACTGAATGGCTATAATCTTTGACTTCTCCTCTTGTGGGGTTTTGGTCAATATGTGGAGTTTTTCCAAATTTCTACATGTGCTTAGTCCGAGTAGTAGTCCATCACCTGTATGATATGATTTAAGGAGGTTGGAGGGGGGTGGCAATAACCCTCTGTATTAAAACTACCTCTACTCACTTTTTGAAATGCCACCATGAGATTCCTAGATTGCTCTGAAATCCAGCTTTCAAATATCAAGATTAATAGATAATATGTGTGTGGGGGGGGGTGGAGTCATTATGTCATTAACACCTTAGGGTAGATGAATTTATCAATTTGAAGGGTTGCTCATGGTCTGCCTGAGATGAGGTAAGAGGCTAGGATGCTAGGGGAGGGGGAAGAATAGCAAGGCTGGCGGTCCTAAATCAAGCTAGTTCCCTGATTGTTTTGGGTTGATGTTGGAATGAATTGAGATGCCCATTCCCCATTCAACCATTAACAAAAGATTTACTAGCAAAGGAAGATTTCATAGTAAAGGAAGAATATTCAATAAGAACATGCGTCCAGGACACTCAGTTGATTCAGCTGAGTGAAGTTCCCTTGCTTCTAAGTTGCCCAACGTGGTTTTCTAGCCAAGCCTCAGAGAGAGACTAAAGCTCCTTGTGACTATTTTTACCTAAATAGCCAAGAAGTAATGTCATCTCCCCAAGCCTTTAGTCCCCTGAGTGCATTGAATCTTGATAGTTAGTTGAAAGATAGTTCCAACATCTTTTAAGGGAAAACTGGACTAATTTGCATGAGGATAAGGGGTTATTGCAAGGGAACATAAAGGGGGTACAATTTTGATAAAGAAAAATTGTATCCCTCCTTTTTCTTCACAGAGTGCCTTGAAAAAAAGGAATAAGTGGTTCTGTTGAGAGTGTTTGGACATAGGAAGGACAGAAGGTGGGTGATGCAGGTTATGTACTCCATTAAACCTTTTTATTCATGAAGAGGCAGCATGGGGTAGCAAAAAGAATGTGGCATGTGGAGTCAGAGTAATTCAGAATTCTGGATTCAGGCCTTTTCCAGTTCTAACAATCTTATAGTCACTATTAATATTGAATTAAGTTTTGGCAAAAAAAAAATTACCCTAAACCAAGAAGATTCTGTTTTAGGAGAAGCATTGTGCTATATTAGAATGAGTGTTGGACTTAGATTCGGGACACCTGGGTTCTAATCCTGTATTTGCACCTTTCTACGGGTGAGATCTTGGGAAAGTCACTTTTCCTCTCTAAGATACAATTTTCTAAACACTAAAAGAGGGGTTGGACTAAAATGGTTTCCATAGTCCCTTCCAGCTCTGATACTCTACAAGTCTAAGGCAGGGATATTCACTCTGTATTGAAGTGGATCAAGCAGCTCGACCCTGTACAGGGGGAAATGATCATATGTACACAGAAAGGGACAAGATTTGATGAAATCCTCACAGCTGAATGGCATATGGGTGTCTGCGGGTCTGCAGATGGAACATCTCTCCAGGCAACAGGCTTAATCACTGGGACTGACTCTGGATTGCAGATTGAATGGATTGCAAAAGAAATTCTCATTTTTATGTCTCCAGCAAGAAATAAATAACCTCCAGAAGGGGTGAGATTTCATTTTTTTTTAATGCAAGACTAGAACAGAATAAGGAATAGGGGAAGGCAATAATTTACTAAAATTGCCTTGAAAGGGTGAACTTTTACCTTATCACTTCTCTCCCAAGATGATTAGACTCACCGATAGCACTTAGATCTATATACAAGGATGAGGGGACATTTTTATTCTTTAGAACAGTTTTCTGCTAAGACTACATCAAAGAGGATGTGTGTGTGTGTGTGTGTGTGTGTGTGTGTGTGTGTGTATACTTAATCATAGTTCCCTTGGACTTTGTTTTCTTTTTTTTTCCCCTTACCTTAAAAGAATCTATTGGGAAAGTGATTGCAGCCTGGATTCAAATGATGAATGACGGAACTGATTAAATGTGAACATAGAGAAAAAATTCAGTGAACTCATTTTCTCTGCGGATATTACTTCCTTCAATAACTTTTCAAATTCATTCATTTGCATATCCTACATTATTTTTCACACCACATCAAGAATTTTTCTTCTCAAACAATCAATTGGTCAGTCAACCAGCATTTATTAAGTGCTTACAGTCTACCAGGCTCTGTGCTAAGTACTGGGAATACAAACGCAAACAAAAAGGAAGTCAGTCCCTGTCCTCAAGGAGCTTACATTCTAACGGGGAAGACAGCACATAAAACCATACTGAAATAAGAAGGAAGGAGGGAAGATGGTACCAGGTTCCTAGGCATGATGAAAAAGTACAGAGGAATGAAGCCTCTTAAGAAATTGGCATGAATTAACTATGCATGTGACAGTTCGGTTTATTGGTGAAAGTAGGGACAGCTGGGTTCTTTGTCCACAGAAATGCTTTGATCAGTGAAGTGGCAGAGGAAGTCATCATAAATATCCTCAATAGGTTCCTGAAAGGTGTGATATCATTGGAACTTTGGTGGATGACCAATTCTCTTTTAATAAAAGAGATACCAATATTCTGGACGATTTTAAATACATTGCCTGATTTGAGTCCCCATCTGCTTTAATAGGTCATTCAAATTCAGCTATTACCTTACTGACAGACCAGGCAAGAACCATTCATTGAAATAGGAAAATTTTTAATACAAAACAAAGCTATGGAAAAATATTTCAACATCCATTTCTGAGTGAGTGCAACCTTATCGCTGATTCCCACCGTAACAGCCAAAGAAAATGCTTCTCTAAGACTCGTGCCTATGAAATGGTGGAATGTCTTTTGAAATCTCTCTCTGCTCTTTAGAATGAAAATAAGGGAAATAGATACCTTTAGCGAAGTATCCTTAATATTGATGCTTGAAGACTATATCTGTTAGTATGTCGCACCTTGTGAAACCCTGTTCCCTTTCCTCTCTTTGTTGGGTCTCAAGAACAAATCCAGTCTCCTGATTTATGGAAAAGTGCCATTGCAATCTCAGATGTCTCCTCTTTCAGATTTTGTGCCTGCCTTCTCTTCTTCCAGGGTTCTCTTCCAATTATTTCCACATGACACAGCCACCCAGTGCCATCAGCACAGTTTCATTGGAAATATAATCCTGTTAACCTCTGAGTAATCACTTTCTGAAGAGAGATATTTTTGGAATTCAGTATTTCCCATATTGACCATGCTTGCTGTTTCTGTTTTGGGGCATTCACCAAAGGGTTGTTGTTTTGCCAAAACCAAATTACAGAGAGAAAAAGTGACTAGTTAAAGTTTAAAGGATTGACTGGTAACAGATTTGGGACTGAACCTTTGGTCTCCTAACACAGAATCTTGTGATCTCTCTACCATAACCACACTGCTTCTTTTGAGAGTTAGTAATCCAATTAATTAAGGGTTCTGGGTAGTTTTCATCTTCTGAGTCAAAACAGAAAGTTTTATTGTAGTGAGAATTCAATGGAGTATCCACTCTGGGTTCTCTTCCGAACTTCCCTTAGAACTGGTGGCCTGAAACCCTATGGGAAGCTTCTACATCTCCATTCAGAATTCTAAGAGGGTAGAATAGGTTTTCACTAGTACTCTAGCTAATGTGTGTTCCAGTGTGTTCTTCATTAAAAGTCAGCTAGAGCACAGAGAGCACATGTGATAAATGCATAAACTTCCAGTTCCATTATTTGAACTCTCTTTCAAACTTTGTGGAGTCCTCATATCTCTCACTTTTTTATTGTATCATCTTTAATGTTAAGGTCATATATCCATTTAGAATGTATTGTGGAGTGCGGTGTAAGATGTGGGTCTAAACCTAATTTCTGCCAGACTGCTTTCCAGTTTTCACAGATTTTTTTTTTATCTTGCATAAATTGCTATAGTATGTTTGATAGGATTTTGTTTAAAATTTTTGAGTTAATGTTTGTTAATAATATTGGTCTATAGCTTTCTGTATTTTATCTTTCTTTAGTTTAGGTATTAGAATTATATTTGCTTCATAAAAAAGATTCTGGTAAAGTGCTTTCTTTATCAGTTTTTGAAAATAATATGTGAACTATGAGTATTAACTATTCTTTAAAAATTTGATAGAATTTTCCTGTAAAATCATGAGGACCAAGAGTCACTTTTTTTCTTTAACATTTACTTTACTGTTACATCTATTTCCTTTTCTGAGATTGGGTTATTTAATATTTCTAACTGGATTTGTTTTATTTTTTGTTTGTCTTTTAGAGTTTGGATTTTTTTGAGTCATTTCTCTATTTCTTTTGTATTCTCAGTTTTGTTGGCTTATAACTGCATACTATGTTCTGATTATTCTTTTTTATTTCTTCTTAGTCTTTCTGTGACTTCAGTGGACTCACTTGTCATTTTACTAATTTTATTTTCTGCTCACTTTTTAATTAATCTAAAGGCTTATCAATTTGATTTTTTCAAAGCTTTTAGTTTTATTATCATATCTATTGTTTTCTCCAGTTTATTTTCTCTTTATTATGTTTATTTGTTTGTTAGCTTTCTAATTTTTTTAAATGCATATGTAGTTGACTTATCCTTTCTTTTTTATTTTATTAATGTATGATTGTAAGGATATGGTTTTCTCTCTGAAGCCTGCTGTAGCTGCATCCTAGAAATTCCAGTGTGCCATTTAATCATTATCATTTTCTTTTACACAGTTAACCACTCATTATTTTGGATTTCATTGTCCATATCTTTTGTTTGTTGTACCTGAAACAATTTCTATGTTTATAGCATTATCATCTATAACATATATGTACATATATATAAACTATTTCCACCTTTTAAATATTTATTCCAGTATCTCTTCCCTAGTACATGGTCAATTTTTGTAAAAATTATATGTGGTGCTATGTATGTATTTTCTTTTGCTGTGCCATCCAAAAGATGCCTTGAGTGTTTTAACTCAAGTTTCTTCAGCAATTTGTTCAGTTCTGTTAGATTTATCCAAGACTAAAAGAGGAATACTGACATCTCCTATCACTATTTTGTTACTGTCAATATCTCCTTGTAGCTCAGATAATATTTCCTTTAATAATCTGAATGCTAAGGCACTTGGGGTGTATAAGATTGTTACTGATATTGGTTTGTTTTCTTGATTCCTTTTAGCATAATAAAGTTTCTCTTTTTAATTTTTTGGATGTTTTTTTTTTACTGTTTCAAATAGCATGATTACAGTCCTGCTTTTTTAATTCACTTGATGCATAGTAATATTTTTCTATCCCCTCAGTTTTGTTTTCTATATGTCTTCAATTTTTAAATGTGTTTCTTGTAAGCAACAGATTGTAGGATTTTGTTTTCTTATCCAATCTGTCACTCTTTTTCATTTTGTTGGATTACTTAATCCATTCACATTTAAAGTTATAAATGTTAAGTTTATATTTTCCTCCATCTGTCTCTAAATTTAGGTTTTTTCAAGTTATGTTTTTCACCCTCTTCTGCCATAAACACAGTTTTATGTTCTTTCTGTTACTTTAATTGCTTTTAAAGGGGTCTCTGTTCCCATTGGCTCTCTTCCCTTCACCCCTCATCCCTTTCTCTCATTTGTTGCCCCTTTTCTTTTGAGGTTTACTTACGAGTTTCTTTTTCTCTCCTGCTTTTATTTGATTATGTAATTCATACATACATACATACATACCCACACACACACACACACACACACACTTTTTTTCCCCTCAGTTTGTCAAGTAAATTCCCTCTCCCTCTCATCCCCTTCAACTAGTCCTGTTTAGTAGTTTGTTTGCTTGTTTGTTTTCTGTCTACTCTAGAACCTCATTCTCAGATTCACTACCACTATAATAACTTGATTTCTCTTTGTTTTCTTTGTGTCCCTCTTGTAATCAAAGCTTCTAAAGAACCCATTCTAGTCTCTACCCTCTAAGTACTTTCTGTCATGGTCTTATAGAGCTTGCCGCATGAATTATCTTTTTTTTCACTGTGCTTCATTCCCACAACAATGTTAGTTATTGCATGTCAGAGAGGACACTGTTCCATCATAGGGCCCCTTCCCTAACACATTTCTGACCATTCAGCCCATCACTGATCTATAGCCTTCCCTGGTTACCTTCTTTTCCATATTTGTCTTAGAATCTTCTCCCTAGGCTCATGCTCTCCCATTCCCCCAGGAGCTCAAACTCCCACTTCCTAATGTGCTAATGCATAAATGAGTGGACTTTTCAAGCACCAAATTCCCTAAGTCACACCTAGTGTGAATCCCTATTTCCCATCACAAACAATCTCCACCCACAGAAGCATTCATCAGTGGAATCCCCTCCCACCACCAAAATAAAGCCTCCTTTCTTTCCCTCTCTTTTCAATCCTTTCCCCCTTGTAATGGGAATGTAAATTTTTAAGATCTTCCCTGCCCCTAGGCTAAAGTGCACCTGGAGCCTGGGGTGGGAGGCTTGTTTTTCAGTAGATACTTCTTGATTGGCCAGTGAGGCAATAAGGTTGTTACATTCTCTGAGCCAGGAGAAAGCTGTATAAGCCCTGATGTGTAGCTTTGTTTTGGGGCTCACTTTGAGAAGTGTTCTGTGATTTGATGAAACTATTGGAAGCCGTTGTTAAGAGTCCCCCGGCTTTGAAAAACCCAGATGTTGATTTGGTATGGATGTAATGGTTGGATGGTTTGGAAATCTATTTGATCTGTTTCTCTGTCTTGATAATTCTGTCTGTATATTCTGAAGTTCGGGGTGCTGACCTTTTTCCCCTGAACTAGGTGAACAATACATATTTGACTGATTAAAGTAAGCTTGTTAACCCATTTTGAGTTGCTTTCCTCTATCAAAGCAGATCCAAGAACCTGTGTTGCCAGCAACCCTGGGGATGCTGGGGTGCTTGCTGCTACACCCCTCCTCCTCACCCATTCTTCTTTTTCTGGATCTTCTTTTAGAAGGATCTTCTGTAGGATCTTCTTTTTCTGGAAACACAGGGTCACCTTCCCTTCATTGTTACTACTTGATTTGATTCCAGCACATCACACATTCTTCTCTATCCCCTTGCTCCCCCCCTCCACTTTCATGTAGCCTCCCATGTTGTAATGTAGTCCTATAAAGAACAAACTAACAAACAAAAAGCATTGATTCACTTCTAGGCAGGGTGCCTTTCGTTGATTGATTCAGTAGAGGTGTTCTCCCCTGATAAAGTTATATAGTATCTTGTAAGTTACATTACTTGGGGTAGGGATGATTAATTGATTCAATCACTAAGTATGACCAGGGTCTGTCCATAATACCTGTGTCTTCTCGGTTACCTCTTCCAGATTTCCACCTTCACCCTATCTCCTTGTCTACATTTAGAAAGAAGTCTTTTAATGGTCTCTGTTGTCACTTGGTTGTTTTTGCTGTCCTTGCCTGCTGCATTTATTCATTCCTGCATTTCTGTTGTATGGGAGTGTTTAAGAAGCAAATAATCTTTTTTACATTTGGGGCATATGGGGTGTTCAGGGAGGACTATCACAATAGATACAAAGGCTTGCAGAGACCTTTTCAGGGATGTTCCTCTGTGCACACTTTCATCCAACTCTCACTTGTGACTCTTAAGAAATTATAGTATGCACAGTGGCCACACCCCAGCAAAACCATCTTGGCAGATGGGCTAAACCAGGTTGAGGGTAACTGACAGGTCTCAAACTTGTCAGTGAGTTAGGGGAATGTTTACTCTGAAAATGTAAAGATTTCCCCCAATGTAATGGATGGATGAGAACAATTTGTTCCAACAGCCATAAAGGTGGCTGAAGCAGGTGCTATAGAGCATTTAGAGCTTGGTCACACATGGAAGACACCAAGGTCATTCTCTGTATCCTGGTCTATCGCCAGTCATCTTGACTTTTGTCTTGCCACTGGATTTCAGTGAATCTGGAAGAGAGAGTGAGGCTGATTGCTTTGTACAACTGTGCCTCACTTAAATCTAATTCACAAGTAAGTTAAGACATTACCCCCATGACACCATGAGCCCTCTTCAAAAATGAAAGACAAGTAACAGCAACAACCATCTCTGTACTTTTTAGTTTTCGTTCTAATTGTTTCAAACACCTCTTTATTATTGACCATCCTTTTTTCACAAACAGTTAAGCTGAAATTGTCAGGTTAAGTAACCGAGTTGTAACTTGGGCTCTCTTGCCTTTGATAACACATTATTCCATTTCCCGTCATTTTCTTCTGGAAGACCTGTGATCCTTAGGCTGTCTTTAGGCATCCTGTCTCAAACATCTGTATATTTTGTGAGCATATTTCTTTTTAATGTTATTGGAGTTTTTTGCTTCTCTTATCCTAGATTGTACTTGACTTCTGTGTATTTGCATTCCCATTGTATTAGTCTCTCTTTTGTTTCTTTGGTGAGCCTTGCCATTGCAGATTCTTGGTTTTCAATTTTACCCATTATTTTTGCTGTGCAGGACATAAAATCTCTCATAATTCTCATTTCTCTTTTGAACTGCTCAGGAACAGAGTATTGTGCTGATCCAGGGACATTGTTAGGACACCAATGGAAAGTTCAAATCTTCTGACCTTTTGAAGTTCATAAGTTCATTCTCTGGCTGGGAGTGGAGGAGACAGACCCTCGTTCTCTGCTCCCCAAGAGATTCCCTCTCAGGAATTCACTCCACCACTAGGCTGACTTTCTTATTTGACACTGTATTCTGAATTGACTTGTTTTTATATGAACTCCATAGGGTGTGACTGACTCTCCTCAACTAATCCTGATCCATTTTCTATCTCATTTCATCTGGTGACTTCCACATCTTCCAAAGTGATTAAGAATGTTTAATACCTAACCTATACCCTTGATTGATTGATTCAATAGAGGTGTTCTTACCTGATAAAGTTGTCTGAGTGTATAGCAACTTTTAAGTTAATTACTTGGTGTAGTGATGATTGATTGATTCAGCATTAAGTATGGATCTTCTGTGTTCTTTGGGGATAGGGTGGATTCCCACAATTCCATAAGAAAAAAATACTTTGCCTTGCTATCTAGAAAGTGAAACATCATTATTTGCAATGATATTTCTGATGAGAAATCACTACATGGTTAGTATATTCTATATGTGAGGAATTCTATACAGTTCCATTGGAAAAGTTCATCTGATATCTATTCTAATGCCTAATGAAATTTTAGATAGATAAAAAATAGCAAATATTTATTTTGTCTATAAGTAAGTTCTCAGCTTTGTTTGAAATTAGATTTAGTACAGGTGCTACTCTGAGCCCCAGCACAGACCCAATACTCAGTGAGGGCAGACAGTGACCTGTAGCCTGCTGCTCATGACCACTTTGTTTGGCTGCCAGGCTAGGCCTAGGACCAGGCACTGATACCAGGTGCAAGACAGAACTAGAGACCAGATTCTTGCCTCTCTATTTGCTCCCTTCTCTATTTTCTCCAACCACCTAGGAAAAGAAACATAAAATCAACATTAGAGCTGGGGCCTAAAGGTAAACCACCCTTGATAATGATTGATAAGTGAGTAAATAAAAAAATACCATGGTCTTCTATATCCAACATCTTACCAACCAACACCCCCAATGGCCTTTGCCATTAGACTCTAGGGCCACTGGGTCAGGCCTAGGACAAAAGAATACATTCTCCTCTTTGGAGTCCTCTATCACCCTTCTCAGGGCTGGCAAACAAATAAACTGGAAACTAAAGCCTATGGTTCAGCTACCATTGTTATTGGGACAAGTATGATCATCTACTTATCTTGGCTAGCAAATTCCTCCCCTCAAGTAGTTTAGCACTAGGTCAGTCTTTCTCTTCACTCATTCTTTGTCCTTATGCTTAAGGATGTCAAAATATGTGTTTATTTCCCTTCAGACACCCTTGTTTAGCAGTTTATTAACTCTTATCTCTTTATGACATCTCAATCACACAGAGATGTTTTTTCTCAATCTCATCAGCATCCATAACTCCTTCATCCCCTTCATGCAGAGCTCTTAAGTGAATCTCTGACCACAAACCTCTGTTGTTGTTTTTTTTTATTTCTCCCTGTGCCTCATCCCTCCTAAATCAATTCTTCCATCCTCATTATATCCTCTGCTCACTCCACCCTTCCTTGCTTTCCCAGGGCCTCACCCTTGGCCTGACTTCACTTTCCTTACCCTGAAATATTGATTTTATAAGATAACAAGTTCAACTCTGTTTCCTCTCTACCCTTTAATCCTTTTACCCATTGTCTTGTCACTTCTCTTTCCAGATCCCAATCTGTCATTGCTTCTTCCTTCTTGAATCCTTCTTGCATGCTGCTGAATGCGATTAGAAAGTCACACTATCAGGACCCATACTGCCTGAATCCCACAATCACATCATTTAATCTCAACTGCTTCCTACCTGCTATATGCCAATCCTATTCTTCCTTGATTGATGCTTTGTTCAGCCGTCCACAGTAGCTGTTCAAAACTTTTTCTTACTCAAGCCTCCTAAACCATTTCCTCCCAATCCCTCTCAGCATATCTTATACTGAAAAATTCTAGATTCTAAATTCATGTATCATTAACTCCCCTTTCTTCCCAATTCTGATCTTAAATTCCCCAAACATAATCCACTCAACACCAACCCCAACCCCCCCCCCCCCCAGTTTCATCTCCTCTTGGAGGAAGAGGTAGCTCTTCTCTTTGCCAAGATCAACCTCTATCCTTATATATATATGTACCCTTGGTCCCTTTTCCTCTGACCTCCTCCAGAAGCTTGATCTTTTCACAATGCCTTTTCCCTGTATGATTTTCCATCTTGCTTTTCTCACTTATTTCTTCCCTATTGCCTATAATCATGCCCAGATTTACTTAATCCTTAAAAAAAAAACTTTACTTGACTCACCTGTCCTTTTGAGCTATAATCCTATATTTCTCCTTCTTTTTATGGCCAGACTTATTTTTTAAAAAAAGGAATGATATCCACTCTCATTGTTACCAACTCCTTATCCCTCACTCATTGCTAAACATTTTGTAATCTGGCTTTTGACCCCAATACTAGACTAAGCTACTCTTTCCAAGGACTCCAACAATCTCCCTTTTAAAAAATGAGCTACCTCTTACTTCCCTCCCCCACCTACGATTTCCAAGCTATTGCCAAGGCCTGTCAATTTCATCTTTGTAATATCTTTCAAATATACCCTCATCTGTCCTCTGACACTGCCATCACCCTAGTGCAGGACATCATCACCTCATGCCTGGATTATTGCAATAACCTGCTGGTGGGTCTGCCTCCCTCAAGTTTTTCCCCACTCTAATTCATTCTCTATTCAGCCACCAAAGTGATTTTCCTAAAGTACAGGTCTGATCATGTCATACACACACACACACACACACACACACACTCTCCCTCTCTCTCTCCCTCCCTCCCTTCCTCCTTCCCTCCCTCAGTCTCCCTCCGTCTCTCTCTCTCTCTCTCTCTCTCTCTCTCTCTCTCT
>NW_027187325.1:9078373-9122641 GCF_028583685.1 Petaurus breviceps papuanus
CTGTCTCTGTCTCTCTCTCTCTGTCTCTCTCTCTCTCTCCCTCTCTCTCTCTCTCCCTCCTCCCTCCCCCTCCCCCACCGCCTCTCTCAATAAATTTCAATGACCTCCTATTGTTCCTAGGAGCAAGAGAAAATTCTCTGTTTGGCATTCCAAACTTTTACCTTTCCAGATTTCTTACACCTCATTACTCACTGTGTACCCTTCAATCCAATGACACTGGCCTCCTGACTTCCACAAATAAGAGACTCTATCTCTTAGCTCTGGGCATTTTCCCCGGCTGTGCCCCTTGCCTGAAATACTCTCCTTCCTCAACTCCACCTGCTGACTTCTTTGGGTTCCTTTAAATCCCAGCTAAAACCCCATTTTTTATAGGAAGCCTTGCCTAACACTCTCTTAATTTTAATGTCTCCCTTCCTTTATTTGTCCTGTTTGTAGATTTCTTTGTATATATCTGTTTTCATGTTGTCTCCCCCATTAGATTGTAAGCTCCTTGAGGGCAGGGACTATCTTTTGCCTCTTTTTGTACCCCCAGCACTTAGCACTGTGTCTGGTACATAATATGTGTTTAGCAAATATTGAGTGATTGATTCTGACGATATCTTTTGATTATACATCACCTTCATTTCTCAACAATCTCTTAATTTCTAAATCCTGTGGTCCTTTCTCATGCATCGCCCTTCTTCATTTTTTCACTGAACTCTAACTGAAGTTTAGAATTTCCTTGAATTATTTAAAAACATTTTTTCTGAGATAGAGGTCTAGAGGCTTCACCAGTCTGCCAAAGGAGTCCCACAGCAAATACAGAAAAGTCCAAAACCCTTGTTTTGGATAAAATATGAAGTCCTCTGTTTAGCCTCTAATGCCTCATAGTCTGACTCCAATTTGTCTGTCTAGCTGATTTCACATCAGTCTCCCCCACATACTCTGCACTGTAGCCAAAATGACCTCTTTGATTTTGTGCTTGCATGGCATTCTGCCCTGTCCTCCAACTCCAACTCATGGAATCCCAGCTTCCTGCAAGCCTCACCTTAAACATCACCTACTACAAAAGGCCTTTCCTGTTTTCTCCAATTGTTTGCACTTTCCTCCAATACCTCAATTTGTATTTATCTGTTTTCCCCAAGTAAATGTAAGCTTCTTGAGGACAGGGACCATTTCCATTTTTTTCTCCAGCATGTAGCCCGGCAGTAAGCACTTAATAAATGCTTGAATTTATTGAATTGAATTAGAAGAGTATCAGGAAGCTTCTCTCCAAAAATAGTGCCCCCTCCCTAAACAGGCAACTTACCCATCTGCCATCATTGCTTAAAATTTTACCATTAGAGATCTATTCCTTTGGTTTAAGGCCCTCTAAACCAGGGGTGGGCAACCTGCAGCCTCAAGGCCACATGTGGTCTTCTAGGTCTTTGGGTTTGGTCTTTTGACTGAGTCCAAATTTTACATAACAAAATTTTTTATTAAGGGGATTTGTTCTGTGAAGTTTGGATTCAGTCAAGGGGCCACACTTGAGGACCCCAGAAGTCCACATGTGACTTCAAGTTCATAGGTTCCCACTTCTAATCTAAGCTGAAAAATTGAAACAACTATCAATGAAACCTATTTCACAGAGATGTGGAAAAAGCAATTTGTCAACTTTAAATATTACATAAATGTAGGTCATTACTATTATCTCAGCAGAGATTATCAGGGAACCAGTTTTCACTTTAAGGAGCACAGAAATCAGGGTCCTAAGGACTCAGGAGATATAATAGGTGAACTTTATGGTGGTTGGGAGTGGGGGCATAGGGGGAGGCTGGAGGCTGGAGGGGAGAGGAGGAAGAAATAAAGCCCAGGGTGCTGGGTGCTGTCCATGGTGCTGGTGTCACATTGGTCCCTATTTGGAATTTGAGTGGGTCACCAACACAGTACAGGGAATACAGATACAGAAGGCAGGAGGGAGCAGAAGATAAACTTTGCTGACTTCTCAATGTGGTCTGAGGTTGTCCCTTGTTATAATTAGTCCCTGGGTTCAACTGGATCCACCAAAGATATTCTTAGATTTGAACAAGAAAGGACACCCTAGAAAGTCAAAGCATTCTCCACTTAGTCCTCTACTCTGTCCCCAGGGTATACTACTCATTAAAAAAACAACATCCATTTCAGCATTACTCCCCTGGCTAGAGCTTCAGCTTATTGTCCCACGAGGGGGTGGTAAGCAGAAGCCCCCAACTTTTCTTCCTCAGGAACTACATCTAAACATCCAAAAGGACCCCCAGGACAGACTAAAGAGATTGCTTTCCCTCCTAGCCCATGGAGGTGAGTGAAACTTTGGTTCAAATGAATCTTTTGGTCCTGCTGGCCTCTGGATCAAAGGAAACATTTGTGTG
Source organism: Petaurus breviceps papuanus (assembly GCF_028583685.1). NCBI lineage: Eukaryota > Metazoa > Chordata > Mammalia > Diprotodontia > Petauridae > Petaurus > Petaurus breviceps. The sequence continues at coordinate 9,080,740 of NW_027187325.1, forward strand.
CTTGAAGCTAAAAGGGCCTTCCCCTGAGCCTCTGGACTCAAAAAGCAGATTGAGTGTTTGAGGTTCTCAGCAGGTAGGCTACGTCCGGTATCACTCTTTACCAAAGAAAGCCAGAGCTGATCCATCCCAGGAGCCCGGTTGAAGCAGGGGGAATGGCGTAGGTGACTGTGACCTGGGGGGCAAAGAGGGATGGACTTCATGACCTTTGGAATCACCTTGGCTATTGTACGTTTTCCTTCTTTTGCTTCCAAAAATTATAAGTGGGCCACTCTCTCTGGAGTCCGATAAAACTCTGCGTGGTGTCCCTGTCCTACATTTTGAAGGGACACAGACCATGATAGTTGCTGAACACTCACCCTCTACCTAATATGGTCCCAAAATTAAGCTAAAATGAAAATCCTTGTCCTTGCCCTCTTAAGCATTCAAATAACCAAGGGCTCAAAAGGAGTGAAAAATTGGTTTGGGATCAAAGCTTATTTTAATCTTCTAGTTCAATAGGTTTAGAAACTATATCCATGGAAGAAGGTTCTGTCTTAAACTTCATGTTGTTTCTGGGAAAATAAAATAAAACTTGAGTTCAGTTAAATGTAATATTGGAATCCGACTTGTGGTTGGGGTTTAGGAAATGAATGTGGTAGTACACAGTTAAGTGGAGTCCCTGGAAATCTTGAGAACACTAGGAAGCCAAGAAGGGGGCTGTGAATATGCCAATAGATGTGCCCCCCAAGACTCTGCTCATCCTGGAAAGGACTGGGTTGTGCATGGTGGGTGGCTTCAGTGTCCTTCCTGCACAACCAGTTAGAGACAGGTAGTTTGGAATAATGAACAGAGTGCTAGATGTGGAGAGCCAGAAAGGCCTGTGTTCTCACACACACCACACACACTAACTGTGTAACCTCATGACCTCTCTCAATCTCAGTTTCCTCTTCTACAAAAGGGTGATAACAATACCACCCATCTCACAGGATTGTTCTGAGGAATGAGAAGGAAAGCCCTTTGAAAATGTTAAAGCACTGGATAAATGGGAACTACCAATCTATGAGCATTTATTAAACACCTACTATGTGTGTGGCCCTGTACTAGGTGCTGGGGACAGAGACAAATAGATGAAACATATTTCTTTCACAACATGAAATATGTTTTGCATGACTGCACATGTATAACCTATATTGAATTGCTTGCTTTCTCAGTGGGGCAGGGGAAGTGGGGAGGGAGGAAGGGAGAGAATTTGGAAACCAAAGTTTTAAAAACAAATGTTAAAAATTATTTTTACATGTAACTAAGGAAAAATAAAATAATAAATACAAAAAAATGATGCATAGAATAGCAGAGTTGGAAGAGGGTTTAGAAATCATCTAGTCCTGTCTCTCATTCTAAAGACGTGGTTGTGCTATAGTGGATAGAACGGTAGGCTCATGTGTTCAAGTCGCGATTCTGCTACCTGCAACTTTGGATAAATCACATAACTTTTCCAAGACTCAACTGTAAAATGAAGAGGTTGAACCTGATGACCTATAGTGTCCCTTTCAGCAACACTACTGACTATTATTTAGTCTAGAAAGGGGAAATGGGGACAGCTAGGGGGTACAGCAGATAGACCATTGGTTCTGGTGTCAGAAGGACCTGAGTTCAAATCCAACCCTCAGACACTTACAGGTTGTGTGACCCTGGGCAAGTCACTTAACCCTGATTGTTTCTAAAAGCAAAACAAAATAAATAGAAAAGGGAAATTATATGCCTGAGATCATGAAGATATGTAGTAGTGAACAAGAGTACAGATATTTTGGCTTCTCATTCAATGTACTGCCACTCTCTACCTTTGTGACCTTGGGCAAGTGACTTCCCCTTTCTGGGGCTTAGTTTCCTTTTCTGAAAAATTACAGTATGCATTTCAGAGCTGGGACTAAAGGCTAGTCAAGGTAACTAAACACTTGTGTTGCTATGGAGCATAATTTTTAATATTACCTTTTATAACTTCATATTTTATGCCAGATAATTCCATTCTCCATGTCATATAGATATTAATTTCATGGTAAGTTAAATCCCACATGTTACAGTGAAGTGAATAGTAACATATAGGATGTCAGGACAGCATAGGAAGGGACTGGGGAAGTGTAAGTTTCGATCCTTACCTATGGTTTTGTCCCACTTTAAGCTGAACTGGATGAATCAGAGGATTGAATTAGATTGTCTCTGAGTTCTGTTCCAGTCCTGGACGATTCTGAATCTATTAACTTTAAGAATTCTCCCATCTCTAAGATTCTCTGATACAATAAGTCATTCTATCGGTGCCATTTCAGGCAGTGGGTAGGTATTTAGCGGCTGGAGCACACAGAGAATTCCTTAAATCAGACCGTCTCTGCTGTCACCTACCTCCCCTACATGCAGGATTGGTCCTGGGACTTACAGGCCTCACAGGGACATCTGCCTCAGTTTGTGCCTACAATGGACCCTGAAGCCCACCAGACTTCAAAATGGAAAACCAAGCCAGAAAATCCTCTTGGCTCCCCTTTTTCCAGATGGACTTGTTAGGTCAGTCACACATACAATGGAAACCAGAAACCCTTCTGTGGCTATATATTTTTTAAAAATTTTTGGAAGAGTCTGAAAAATTTAAATGAAAATCAACTGAAACGACCAAGTGACAGGTTTTAGAGGTTCAGCCAGAGTAGAGTTTCAGCAATTGTTTTGATTTAACAAGTCAACACATCATTCTCTTCTTTGCTACGTCCTTATACAGGCTAACTATGGTCTATCAATCAGACTCTTACTAGACAGAGCTGTTGTTGTATTTATTTTACATGGAACAGAGCTTGACAGAGAATTTCTGTATATCTGTGATGATATTTGCCTGTGTTTGATATATGTTGACCTCCCTTAAACAATTAGTGCTTTTCTGAAACATTTCATTAATGTGTGTTTGTTTGCATATATAAGTATATACATATATGTATGCATGTGTGTACATATATACATAATAAATATACATATATGTAATGTGAAACATATGTAATGAAATGCTAGTACTCCAACTATACATATACATACACATATTTTATACACTAAAATTTTGCATTTGCCAGCAGTTTTTTTTTTTCAGAGAAAACCCAAGATGGTCATTTTTATAAAGCAAATCCTTTCACAAATTAAATGATCACTCCCTAATGATAATAACTCACATTTATTTGACACTCTAAAATTTATGTGGTGCTTTTTTCACAACAAATACATAAGGTAAGCAAGGTGGGGTATCATTATCCCCATTTTAGAGACGAAGAATCTGAAGTCTGAAAAAGTTAAGTGACTTGTCTAGGGTCACACAGCTGAAAAATGTCTGAACCCAGATTCAAATCCAGATCCCTGGACTTCAAAGCCAACATATTTCCTTTTCTGTTGTCTCCCCTTTTTTAACATTTAGTATTTTACATATCAAGATTCCTGAAAGCAGAGCACACCTGCATTGCATTTTTGGCAGGATATGTAGGACATAAGCTGTGGAAATCTCTTTAAGCTTGTGTGAGCTCTGTGGGTAATTAGTGACACATGCAGCCTAAATTTAGGCAAATAGTCATCTGACCAGAATGGCATGGTTGTAATTTTTTCTAGACACAAGGATGACCTCAGACAACCTTTTCAAGTCACCTTCAGCTGGAATCATAGGATCATAAATTTAGAGTTAGAAGCAACCTTTGAGGTAATTTAGATCAACTTCTTTTACAGATGAGGAAACTGAGGCCCAGGGGAATTCCACAATGTGGAAAACAAGCAAAATAGAGCCTTAATATGCGTTTGAGTGTAACAGATATAAGGGACTCATGGCCCCCATTAAGATTGCATCAGGTAGAGAATATTAGCCCAAAAGGCCCCAGGTTGGATGTACTAGTTAAGCTCTTACTAAAGCAGAAGGATTTGGGATCATTAAGATGATACATGATATGAAGGATGAAAAGAGAAATGCAGGGTGTGCTGGTCATGCACACTAGCAGCTTAGGACAGAACACATGGTAGGCATTCAATACATGTTTGTTGATTGAAGGATTCCCTTCTCATTTACCATGATGATTAATCAATGACTAGAGCTGGTCCTGCGCATAGAAACAGTAGGCAGTTGATGACATAAGTGGTGTTAAACTCAAATAAGAAACAGGCCCCACTAAACCATCCATAAGGATCCCTGCAGGAACAACAATTTTGTTTAATAAACATCTATTCAGTGCCTGCTGTGGTGCTAGGCACTCTGCTAAGTTTGGGGGATGCAGAAGAGGCAAAAGACAGTCCCTGCCCTCAAGGAGTTTACAATGTAATGGGTTGCATGTTGACTGAGTAATATATATATGTGTGTGTGTGTGTGTGTGTGTGTGTGTGTGTGTGTGTGTTTTATTGCATTTTGCTCATTTTGTTACATATTTCCCTTTATTATACTTTAATCTGTTTCAGGAGATATTTTGGAGTGTTGTGGGCTACATGCAGCACCACAGGTCATATATTTGTTACCTCTGACCTATATGATGTGATTTCATGAGTCCTGGAAATGCCTACCTGGCCAAAATATTTCTACCCAACCCATAAACTATGTGACTTTGGTCAAGTCATATAGCTACTCTGGCTTCCAAAACATGGTTGGGTCTAATAATCTCTAAGGCCTCTTCTAGCTTTTTTATGCCATGATTCTGTGAGCAAGTTAATCCAATTCAATAAACATTTACTAAACATCAACAATGTACTAGGCATTCTGCTAGGTACTGAGTATACAAAGGCAAAAATTGTCCCCGCCCATAAGTAGCTTACATTCTATGGGGTGCAGGGGAAAGGGTTTGAGGGAAACATCATCCACATAACAAAAATAAAATAAAATAAATATAAAGTTACTGTGAGTTAATTGAGGGGATGAAGTACCAGCACCCACAGAGATCATTCAATCAAACAACTGGGGGCGGATGAGGAAAGGACTAGTGTAGAAGGTAGCAGTTTTCCTAAGATTTGCAGGATGTTAGTGATTCTAAGAAGTGAAATGAAAAGGGTATTCATCCCAGGTATGGCGCGTGCTAAGATACAAAGACTGGAGATAGGCATCTTGTACAGGGAATAGCATGCAAGCCAGTTTGGTCAGAATACACAACATGTGAGGAGTATGTGAAATCAATATATGTTGGAGCTAGACTGGGAAGGACTTTAATTGTTTAAAAAGAGGAGGTTATATTTTATCCTTGAGATAATAGGGAGCTACCTAAGCATCTTGAGCAAGGGAATGATACATCAATACCTGCCTTTAGGAATGTCCATTTGGCTGCTGAATGGAGGATGGGGAGGAGAGGAGAAGAGAGGGAGTTAGAAGCAGGAAAACCGATAAGGAAGCTCTTGAAATGGTTTGATTTAAATGTGATGAGGGCCTGGACTAAAGTGGTGTCTCTGTGAGTGTACAGAAGGGGAGAAATGCAAGAGATACTGTGACAAGATTGGACAAGTAACTGGATGTGGTGACTGAGAAAACATGAGCTGACAATTCTGAGGTTTAAACCTAGGTTACCAAAATAAATAAGGAAGCTAGAAAAAGTATATAATACACAATAGCAAATAGCCATAGTAACCTAGTATTTGACAAACCCAAAGAGCCAAGCTTTGGGGGGTAATAACTCACCCTTTGACGAAAATTGCTGGGAAAACTAAAAACCAGTTTGGCAGAAACTAGGTATAGACCAACATCTCACACCATATACCAAGATAAGATCAAAATGGATAAGTGATTTAGACAGAAAGGGTGACATTATAAGTAAATTAGGGAAGCATGAAAAAAAATGTACCTGCCAGATCTATGGGGAAGAGTTTTTGACCAAATAAGAAAGAGAGAGAGAGAGAGAGAGAGAGAGAGAGAGAGAGAGAGAGAGAGAGCATCATAGGATGTAAAATGCACAATTCTGAGTACATGGAATTTTAAAACTTTTGCACAAATAAATATAATACAGCCAAAATTAGAAAAAAAGCAGAAAACTGGGGAAAATTTTTTACAGCAAATTTCTCTGATAAAGCCCTAATTTCTCAAATATAAGAGAACTCAGTCAAATTTATAAGAATACAAGTCTTCCTCAATTAATAAATGGTCAAAGGATATGAAAAGGAGAAAAAAATAAAAATTATCAATAGTCATTGAAAATACTCTAATTACTAATAATTAGAGAAATTAAAATTTAAATAGTTCTGAGATAATACCTCATACCTGTCAGATTGGCTAACATGACAGAAAAGGAAAATGACAAATGCTGGAGAGGATGTGGGAAAATTCATTGTTGATGAAGTTGTAAACTGATCCAACCATTCTGGAGAGGAATTTGGAACCATTCCCAAAGGGCAATCAAACTGTAAACCCTTTGATCCAACAATACCGCCACTAGTTCTGTATCCCAAAGAGATCAAAGAAAAGAAGAAAGGACTTATTTGTACAAAAGTATTTATAGCAACTTTTTTTGTGATGGCAAAAAATCAGAAATTGAGGGGATGACCATCAATTGAGGAATGGCTGAACAAGTTGTGGTATATGATTGTGATGGAAGACTATTGTGCTATAATAAATGATGAACAGGATGGTTTCAGAAAAAGCCTGGGAAGACTTATATGAACTCATGCAAAGTGAAATGAGCAGAACCAGGAGAACATTACATGTATCAACAGTAATGTTGTAACAATGATCAACTGTGAAAGACTTATCTGCATTGTCAAGGCAATGACCCAAGATAATTCCAAAGGATCAGTGTTTAAAAATAATGTCATTCACTTCCAGAGAGAAAATTGATGAACTCTGAATGCAGATTAAAGAATATTTTTTTATTTCCTTCATTTTTTTGTTTTTGTCCATTTTCTTTTGCAATGTGACTAATATGGAAATATATTTTGCGTTACTTCATGTGTATTTTCAATATCAAATTGCTTGCCTTTTCAAAGAGAGGAGAGGAGTAGGAAGAAGGGAGATAATTTGGAACTCAAGATTTTAAAAAATTTACATGTAATTGGGAAATGTTTAATGAAATAAATAAAAATAATTTTTAAAAGGAAATTTAAAAGAAGGGTAAGTTTAAAGGGGGAAAGTTAATAAGTTCCAATGTGGACTTTTCATTCACACTACCACTACCACTACTGGAGATCAACCCTCAACAAATTGTGACCTTGACTAAATTCTTCCTAATAAAAGTATGGCACAATAGAGAAAGAAATGACCTTGGAGTTATGAGATTGGACATAGGTTGATGTTGTTTTTTGTCCTTTGTTCTCAACAAGGACCATGACATCAGGGAGGTGATGCCATGACTGGCAAGTGAATTGGATTTAAGTGAGGGAGAGTTCTGCAAAGTCACCAGCTCCTCCGGAGCCATCTGGGTCCAGTGGCAAGATATAAATCAGGTTAACTGGACATGGCCCCCATAGGTTCATAGACCTAGAGCTGGAAGAGCCCTCAAAAGCCAACAAGTTTAATCTTCTAATTTTACATATGAAGAAACTGAAGCCCAAGGAAATTAATTGACTTGCCCAATTTCAAGCAGGTAGTAAGTATCATAGGTGGAATTTGAACCCAGGTCCTCTAACTCCAGAGACAGTACTCTTATTACTAAACCATGAGGCATGGATTTATAGTTTCCCTCTGCTACTTATTAACCATATTGGGAAGTAACAGATACATAGAACCCAATGATGAGCTAGAATGTAGCTTTGGGGAAGAGGGGTGGGATGGAGAAAAAAGTTTTATTTGGGTGGTTGTCAGGAAAGTCTCAAAAGAGGGGAGCTCCAGGAACCCTGGAGGCTGATGGCAGGATCTTCCCACTCTGACCAGTTGTGACTCTGACATTCACCAATTTTTATGAATGGGCTGCATTGCAACAATTCCTTTGTAAGGAAACCATTTGTAACTTGGAACATATTTTACCACAGAAACGATTTTATGCATGGTAACTAGATTCCCAGGTCAGCCAAGAAAAGCCTATATAAGCAATGAACTACTAACAGTACTATTTTGATTAAACACTATAACGTTGTTTCCATGGAAAAATGAATCTGGAGTTCTAGCTAGGGATTCCAGGAGAACAAAGAAAGGCAGAGATTCCCAATGAGTGCTTCAGTTCCTGGGACTGAACAACTTGCTGACTCCCTACACCTGCCTGAGAAAAGGCCCCCATCACATCCATCACTCCCAAGGTATTCGGAACTGAGGAACAAAAATTCAATTGACCCTACCCCTGACTTTGCCAAGGGCAGAACATAGTAGAGGCTTCTTTAGGTTCAAGGTTACTTTCTATCCGAGGCTTCATCAGAAGTGAAGCATTCATAGATTAGGGACTTCCTCTGTAGCAACAGCAGTGGCTGACTGGTAGTAGTGGCCTGTGACATTTTCTGCCAGATGTGAAAAGGCTCTCTATTTCAGATCGGCCTCCCAGATTTCATTCCCATTCTATGAGGCTGCATAGTACAGTGGAATTAGAGAATCAGAACTGAAATCCTGACTCTGCCACTTACCATATTACTTGAGTAAGTCACTCAATCTCTCTAGCTGTGCAAACAAACTCCACCATGTGATCTCTCAGAAGCAATCTCACTTCCTTGGACCCCTTTTCTCATGGGTAAAACAAAGGGTTGAACTTAGATGACCTGACCCTAAGGTCACTTTCAGCTTTCATGACCCAATGATCCCCAAATTGATATTAATAACCCAGAACATTTTCAGAGGTGGGTGATCAGAACAGTGAGGGATCTGGAAACTGATGTATACAGAGCTCAGCACAGTGCCCAACACATAGTAGGCACTTTGACAGATTGACTGACTGATCTGTTGAAGGAAGTAGAGCTATTTAGCTTGAAGGAGAGAAGACTTAGTATTTGAAGGCCTACCATGGTGGGAAAAGGACTGGATTCGATCTTTTTGACTCCAGGAGCCATGGGAAGAAGTAACAGAGAGACTGATTTCTCTGCAATGTAAAGAAAATGTCCTAAAATTTGAGACTAAACAAAAAATAGAAAGGGCTCCCTCAGGTAATTGGTCTCACCTCACTGAAGTGCATCAAGCACAGACTGAAAGATTATTTCTTGGGTAAGATATAAAAGGTCATATCTCACTTATATCTCCGTAAGAAAGAATAGATGGTCACCAAGATACTTTCCAAGCTCTAGGATGCTGTAATCTCATGACTCCTTTAAGGGACAAAAGGTTAAGTCTCAAAGCACTTCCTGTAGCTAGATGGATACATTGAATATACTAACATATACGTATGCATTTTACTTCTCAGCTATGGAATATAAGTTTCTTGAAGGTAGGGACTTTCTTTTTGTCTTTGTATGCTCTGTTTCTAATACAGTGCCTGGTAAACAGGGATAAGTAAATAGGTTACCTTTGATTACAATAACATAGGGAACTGTTGAATGAGGAAATTCCTGCTACCAAGTAGGTCAGCACCTTCTCTGCAACTTTTAATCTTAGAGAATTTCCTGAGAGGTTAACTGATTTGCCTAGGATCACATGGCCAGTATGTGTTATAGGTGGAACTTTAACCCAGGTGTTCTTGGCTTTTCAATTTTTTTTTTGGATGGGGGAAGGCAGGGCAATTGGGGTTAAGTGACTCACCCAAGGTCACATGGCTAGTTTTTGTGCTGTCTGAGGCCAAATTTGAACTCAGGTCCTCCTGACTCCAGGGTTGGTACTTTATTCACTGCGCCACCTAGCTGCCCCTGTTCTTGGCTTTAAAAAAAAAAATAGTATGCTATTTTTCCCCAGTTACATGTGAAAACAATTTTTAACATTTATTTTTAAAACTTTGAGTTCTAAATTCTCTCCCTTTCTCCTTCTCCCTCTCCCCTTCTCCCCTCATAGAGAAGGCAAGCAGTGCGAAATAGATTATACATATGTAGTCATGCAAAATATTTCCACATTAGTCATGTTTTGAAAGAAAACAGACCAAAAAAAACTCAAGAAAAATAGAGGGTTTTTTTTTAAGTGTGCTTCAATCTGTATTCAGACACCATCAGTTCTTTCTCTGGGGATGGACAGCATTTTTCATTCTAAGTCCTTCAGAGTTATCTTGGATCATTATATTGCTAAGAATAGCTAAGTCATTCACAGCTGATCATATTATAATATTGCTATTACTTTGTACACAGTATATTTCACTTTGCATCAGCTCATATAAGTCTTTCCAGGTTTTTTGGGGGGAGAATTCTGTTTATCATTTCTTATAGCACAACAGTATTCTGTCATAATCACATACCACAATTTGTTCAGCCATTCCTTAATTAATGGGCATCCCCTAAATTTCCAATTCTTTGCTACCAGAAAATAGCTGCTATAAATATGTTTGCACATATAGGTCCTTTTCCTTTTTGTCTTTTATGTCTCTTGGGATAGAGACCTAGTAGTGATATTGCTAGGTCAAAGGGTATGCCTGGTTTTGTAATCCTTTAGGGAAGGTTCCAAATTGCTCTACAGAATGGTTGAATGAGTTCACACACAGTCCACACTCCACCAACAATACATTAATGTCTCATTTTTCCTACATCCCCTCCAACATTTGTCATTTTCCTTTTCTGTCCTATCAGCCAATCTAATGGGTATGAAGTAGTACCTCAGAATTGTTTTAATTTGTATTTCTCCAATCAATAGTGAGTTAGAGCATTTTTTCATATGGCTATAGAAAGCTTTGATTACTTCATCTGAAAATTGTCCATATCTTTTGACCATTTATTAATTGGGGAATGGCTCTTATTTTTATAAATTTGACTGAGTTCTCTACATGTTTGAGAAAGGAGGACTTTATCAGAGAAACGTGCTTCAAAATTTTTTTTCAGTTATTATTGTTAACTGTATTTCCCTCCATCCTATTCCCCTCTCCTGGTTATTCTACTGACTGTCTCCTTCCACCCTGTCCCTCCTCAAAAAGTATTTTGCTTCTGACTCCCCCAATCTGCCCTCCCTTCTGTCACTCCCCCCTTCTCTTACTCCCTTCCCCTCCTACTTTAATACCCAATTGAGTGTGTATGTTATTCCCTCTTTGAGTCAATTCTGATGAAAGGTTCACTCACTCCCCCTCACCTCCCCATTCTTCCCCTCCACTACAAAAGCTTTTTCTTTTCTCTTTTATGTGAGATAAGTTATCCCCATTCTACCTCTCCTTTTCCATTTATCCCAGTACATTCCTCTCTCACCCCTTAATTTTTTTTTTTAGATATCATCCTTTCATATTCAACTCATACCCACATCCTCTGTCTATATAAACTCCTTCTAACTGCCTTAGTAATGAAAAATTTCTTATGAGTTACAAGTATTATTAAGTCTCTTATGATTTCCCTTTCCTGTTTACCTTTTTATGCTTCTCTTTAGTCTTGTATTTGAAAATCAAATTTTCTGTTCAACTCTGGTCTTTTCATTACAAATGCTTGAAAGTCCTCTAGTTCATTGAATATCCATTTCTGCACCCCCCCCCCGCCCCCAAAGGACTAAACTCAGTTTTCTGGGTAGATGACTCGGCTGTAATCCTACCAAGCTCCTTTGCCTTTCTGAGAATCATATTCCAATCCTTCTGATCCTTCAATGTAAAAGTTGTTAAATCCTGTGTTATTCTGACTATGGCTCCATGGTACTTGAATTGTTTCTTTTTGACTGCTTGCAATATTTTCTCCTTGACCTGGGAGCTCTGGAATTTGGCTATAATATTCCTGACAGTTTTCATTTTGGGATCTCTTTCAAGAGGTGACTAGTGGATTCTTTCAATTTCTATTTTACCCTCTGATTCTGGAATATCAGGGCAATTTTCCTTGATAATTTCTTGAAAGAAGCTCTTTTTTCATGGCTTTCAGATAGTTCAATAATTATTAAATTATCTCTCCTGGATCTATTTTCCAGGTGTAATGCCAAGCTCAAGCAACTTCCAGGTTCGTTTACGAGCATAATAACTCTCTATTTATTCAGTAACAGATTAAGGCAAAACCTTCACAGAAAAGAGAAAAATAAAAATACAGGGTAACTCAATCATTTAGTAAGTTCTCAGTTCAATCACAAAGTACAAAAGTCAAAGTACTCCACCCCTGGTTAGTCTCAATTGGAGATTAGTTTCCAATCATAAACAAAGTACATTCATTTGGTCAGTCAAAAAACACAAAGGCCATCCACCCCTAGGTCACAGCTAGGTTACAATATCATCACAGCATTCAATACCAAAGGAGAGGTCTTTTCTTCATCTTGACCTGAGGCAAGTTATCAGCAGTTTCTGTTCCTGGGAAGACAAGGCTTAACAAAGACACAACATAGATATACATTGCTGGTGTCCTCATCAATTCACTCTCTACCTGTGAAATCAACCTAGACCCAACAACAAGGTCTGAGAAATCAGCACAAATCATCAGTACAGTCCCAGGACCCCTGATAACATCAACAAGACCCTCCTCCAGGATTTCTGTAAACATACAAAAAGAAAATCCTCTTTCAGGGCTTCTGAACCAACAACAAGGTCCCAGGACTTCTGCAACAACAGCAAATGTCCTCCATAAGCAGACAAATATGACAAAGTAACATCAAAACAGGTAGACCAAATACCAGAAGCACAGCCATGCTTCCCCCCAGTTCAGTCCTCAGTTCTCATTTCTCTCTCTCCAGCAGTAGCAGCAGCCTGCAGATGCTGGCTCCCAGAAGTTCTTCTGGCCTCTCTGCTTGGGCCTCTCTCTCTATCCACAGCACCAGCTCCTCCCAGTTCAGCCCCCTCTTGTCATGTCAACAAGTTCATACCATTGTACCATTGTGGGTCTCAAATTCCATTACCATGACACCAGGTCAATTGTTTTCCCCATGAGCTAGTTCACATTGTTTTCTATTTTTTTCATTCTTTTGATTTTGTTTTATTTTTCTTGATTTCTTATAAAGTAATTAGCTTCTATTTACTCCATTCTAATTATTTTCTTCAATCAGCTTTTGTACCCCTTTTTCCATTTGACCTAGTCTGTTTTTTAAGATGTCATTTTTTTGTGTCTCTTCTACCAAGTTGTTGACTAATTTCTTATGGTTTTCTTACACTTTCATTTCTTTCCCCAATTTTTCCTCTATTTCTCTTACTTGATGTTCAAAATCCTTTTTGAACTCTTCCATGACCTGAGACCAATTTATATTTTTCTTGGAGGCTTTGGATGTAGGAGCTTTGACTTTGCTGTCTTCTGAGTATGTTTTGATCTTCCTTGTTACCATAATAACTTTCTATGGTCAGAATTTTTTTCTGTTGTTTGCTTATTTCCCCAATCTATTTCTTAACTTTTAACTCTTTGTTAGAGTAAGGCTCTGCTTCCAGAGTGGTGGGTGCACTGTCCCAAGATTCAGGGTTTTCACACAGCTGTTTTCAGAGATACTTCTACGGACCTGTAAGTTTTCAGTTCTTCCAAGGTGGTATGACCTGACTTGTGCTGTGGTCTGTGAGTGACCATAAGCCCTCTTTTCTGTGCTGGATCTGTGCTGAGGATCTTGCTCCACTATGGCCACAGTTTATGGTGTGCTAGTTTGGGACACACCCAGGGATGTGACCTGAATCTGAGTATGGTCAAAGCAAGAGAGTCCTGCCTCAGTTCTAACAAAGACTCCTGTAATCTCCTTCTGATCAGTTGTTTGACCCCCTTACTGTCTGTGGATTGAGAGCTCTGGAAGCAGCTGCTGCTGCTGCTGCTGCTGCTGCTGATGATGATGATGATGATAAAGATGATGATGCTTCAGTGGCTGCCAACACCTGCCCCTGGTTTGCTGGGGCCTGGTCTGTGCAGGTATGGCCTGCACTGGACTGTGCTCCATTCTCACCCAGGTGCAACACACACTTCCTGCTGACCTTCTAAGTTGTCTTTGACTGGAAAATTATTTTTCCCTGTCTTTGTTGATTCTGTTGCTCCAGGAATTATTGCATGGCACCATTTAAAGGTGTTTGGAGGGGTTTTAAGGAGAGCTCAGGTGAGCTGCTGCCTTTTCTCCACCATCTTGGCTCTGTCCTGTGCTCTTGGCTTTGATGCCAGCTCTCTTTCCATTATGTTAAGCTACCTGGGACATAGTAGGTGTTTAATGACTACTTATCAAACCAAAGTTTGAACATCAATATTTCAAGGACCTATGATTCTTTTGATATAAATGCTAACTTCAGGGACAAAGTGTGCTAGCCCTTAGCTTGCTGGTAGGTTGCTCTCGCCCCCAAATGCCGTCGCCAAGATAGCCAAACTTCTGATCACAAGACTCTGCATTTAGCTAGCCTTGGTTTTGAACAGCAGATGCCTAGTACCACCCTGTGCCTCCACTCAAAACCTTTCTGACTTGGTAGGACCTGCTAGAATTCATGACTCTGTGGCACAGTTTTTGAGAATTTGGGGTGACCCCTTTGCCACAATAGGGCATCAAAGTAGGACTTTGGTAGAGGGCTAGAGTAAATATGCTAGGGAAAATGTGCCTTGGTCCCTTGCCTTACCCAAGTATATCTGAAGTCCTCCACACTTGGTGCAATTATAACATAAAAATAATCAGAGAGTGTTGAGATACAATAGATTGTCCAAATACAAATAAACTGAAAGCTGAGGGGGAAACTTAGAAGCCATTTAATCCAACTTCCTTCTTTTATGGGTCAGGAGCTGAAATGAACTAGAGAGATTAAGTGGCTTGACTAATAATATGAAGATAGAAAGAAGCTCTAGGATTCGAACCCAGGTCCCTTTACTCCAAAACCAGTGCTCTTTCCCTGGAATAGAATGAAATGTTAGAGCCGAAAGGATCCTTAGATCTCACTTTTTCTTATTCCAGAATACAAAGGGGCTAGAAATATAACTTATTATATTATAAAATAATATATATGAGGTTACAAGGTGAATTCATTGCTGAGCTGGAACTAGAACTTACATGTCTTATCAGCCAGCTCAGTGATACTCCTTCAAGGAGTTGAGGGAAAAGGAGTAGGAAGCAGAGGGAAGGAGGAATAAGAGTCCAGGTCCTCAACTGAGGGTACCTGGCACCTTGGGCTGACTCTCCACAGCAGCATGGAATAGTTAAATTTGCTAATTGAATTATAATTCCAACCCTAAGCCATAAAATCAAACCCTGCAATAAGCTGCCCATGGTTGCCTGACAGCTGGCCTGTCTGATCCTGGCAGTCTGCTTACAAATTGGTATTAGTACCACTAAGAGAGCTGATTAATGTGGCGACAGGAGACCCACTAACCTGACACTACCAGCTGGGCTCCCCAAAGCTGTCAATCTCCCTCCCAGCTGCTAAGCCCACTGAGCCCTGCTCACTCATTTACATCATAGCAATCCGGGGCCGCAGAACTTTTCAATGCCAGGCAAGACAAGGTTCTTTGGGAGGGTCAGAGATACTCTGCTATACCCCTGCATGCACTGGAAGGGCCCAGGGAGAGATGGCATGGGCAGGTGGGTTGGAAAAAATATTTTTTCCTACCCACAGCCCTAGACCTGTGGACCATCAGGAATAAATCTGGCACCACATTAGAAATTTGCTTAGCATTTAAGCTACTGTACTTTCTACCCTTATTATTAGATTCCTATTAGATATTATTTGTATTAGATATGACATACAGCATAAATAAATAATATAATAGAGGATGATATATTATAAGTAATATAGGCAATAGGGACAGTATGCTACAAGGGATAGAGTGCTAGGCTCGGCATGAAGAAAACCTGGGTTTGAATACCAAACCCAACACTTGTTAGCTGTTTACTCTGAGCAACTTCTAAGGCAAAATCACTGGGATTTAGCTCTTAAGACATACGTGGGTTGTAATCTTCACTGGTGGTAGCAGTGCCCATATCAGTAGCTCCCAATGCTAACAAAATCACATGTATTTGAATATTAGAATGACTTCTTAGAGAGGCCACAGGTCCTGGTGGATAGAGGATTGCCCTCAGAATCAAGAAATTTGGGTTCAAGTCCAACCTTCGACACATACTGTGTGACTCTGGGCAAGATGTATTTGTAGTGTCTAGGGCAGATGCTCTATCCCTTAAAGCACCTAGAGGCTAGTAGGTCACTCAATGAATAGAGTACTAGACCTAGAGTCAAGGAGACCTGTGTTCAAACCCAGCCTCTGGCACTTGCTAGTTGTGTGACCTGGGCAACTCACTAAAAAAAAAATCTCTATTTACCTCAGTTTCCTTATCTGTAAAATGGGGATAATAGCAACTACCTACTAGTACTAGGGCTGCTGTGAGGATCAAAAGAGATATTTCTAAAAAGCATCAATAGTACTTGGTACAATTGGTACAATAGTAGGCACTATATGAATAATTATTCCCTTGTTCCCTCACTCTATCACCTGGTGAATTCTCAGTCAGTCGATCAGCAGACAGTAGGGGACTACTGTATGCCAGGGCTGTGTGGTTACAAAGGCAAAAAAGGAAATTATTCTTGTCCTCAAGGAGCTTATATTCTATTGGGGGAGACAACTTGGATACAGAAGTATGTCCTTTTTTTTTAGTAATATTTTTCCCGTAATCACATGTAAAAACAATTTTAACTCTTTTTTTTAAGTTTTGAGTTCCAAATTCTATCCTTCACTCCCTCTCATCCCTCCTCCCCGAGATGGTAAACAATCTGATATGGGTTATACATGTGCAATAATATTTCCATATTCACTGTTTTATGGAAAGGAAGGAAGGACAGAAAGAAAGAAGGAAAGGAAGAAAGAAGGAAAGAAAGGAAAGGAAGAAAGAAGGAAAGGAAGAAAGAAGGAAAGGAAGAAAGAGTGTGTTTCAGTCTGCATTCAGACACCATCAGTTCTTTCTTAGGAGGCAGACAGCATTTTTCATCATGAATCATTTGGAAATGTCTCTGATCATTGTATTGCTGAGAATAGCTTAGTCATTCACAGTTGATCATTATACAATTTTGCTGTTACCATGTACCGTGTTCTCCTTACTTCACTCTGCATCAGTTCATGTAAGTATTTCCAGGTTTTTCTGAAGAAGTATGTCTAAAATAAATACTATCAATATAAATACAATATATACAATATAAATATAATAACACAAAAATGCAATATGGATAACTAGAGAGAGATGTTGCTATCATTTGAGGAAGGGGAAGGATTAGGAAAGATGAGGTATCTTGAAGGGGGAGATTCTATAAGGTGAGGAAGAAGAAGGGAAGGACATTCCAGGAATGGATGTTAGCCAGTACAAAAAGCACAAAGATGGCAGATGGAGTGCTATACACGAGAGACAGAAAGAAGGTCAGGTTTGTCTGTTTTTGAGGAGAGAACTATAGGATATAGGAAGGGGAGTAATAATGTCTAATGAGGTAGACTGGAGCCAGGTTGTGAAGAGCTTTAAACAGAGGAGTTATATTTTATAATAGAGCCAATAGGAACCACTGGGATTTAGCGAATAGGGGACTGATGTGGTAAGATCTACACTTAAGCAAATTTGACAATTGTAAAAGGAAAATAGCTTGGAGCAGGGAAGACTTGGGGCAAGAAGACCAATTTGGAAGCAACTGCAACAGTCCACATGGAAGGTGATGAGGATGTGAGCTGGAAAGGTGTGGAGAGAAAGGGTCACATGCAAGAAATGTTGTAAAGGTAGACATGGAAAAATTTGACAACTGATTGGTTAAGTTGGGTGAAGGAGAGTAAGAAATGAAGAATAATCTGGAGGTTATGAACCTGAGAGAAAAGAAGAGCTGTGATACTCCAATGGAATTATGGAAGTTTGGAAGAGAAGTGACTTAAGAAAAAAAATAAATTCAATTTTGGACATATGGAATTTGAAATGTCTCTGAAATACCCCAAAGGGAGCTGTGTTAATGTCTTCCCTTTAAAAGTTTTTTGTCTATCTACTCTGTGTATATCTTGTATGTACTCGCTTATATATATGTGTGTGTGTGTATATACACATATGTGTGTACGTGTATACATACATATACATACATGCATTAGAATGTGAACTCTGAAGGCTGGGACTGTATATGCTTTTTCTTTGTATCTTTAGCACTTCACACAGTAGAAGAGCTTAATAAATGCTTGCTGATTGGTTGATGCCAATATGGAGCTCAGGTACTCTGACCTGAATTGAAGATTTGCAGTGCTGGAGGGAGTTTCCATACTCAGAGCTCTTTACTGGACACATAGGTCTGAGTCACTTGTATAGAGTTGATATCTAAAACCATGAGAGCTAATGAATTCACCAAGGAAGACAGTGTAGAGAAAGAAGGGAAGAGGATCTGTTACAGAGCCTTGGGTCACGCCCATAGTTCACAAGTGGGATACGGATGAGCCAGTGAGGAGTATTGAGGAGTGGTTAGACAGGGGGATAACCGGGAGAGATTCATGTTACAAAAACCCAAAGAGAAGAGAGGATCCAAAAGGAGAGGATAGCGAACAGTGCCAAATGATGCAGAGGTCAAGCAGGATGCAGATTGAAAACAGGCCATTAGATTTGGCGATTAAGACATCATTGGTGACTTTAGAAAGAGTGGTTTCAGTTGATTGAGGAGGTCAGAAGCCAGATTGCAAAGGGCTGAGCAGGGAATAGGAGGAGAGGAAGAAGAAGAAAGAAGGAAAGTGCAGGCAGCTTTTCCAAGGGATTTGGCCAAGAAAGGGAGAAGAAATGAAGGATGGTAGTTTGAGGAGATGATAATGTCTAGTGAAATTCTACACATGCCAAGTAGGTATGGAACCTTTCAGTGCCACAGGGAGCTCTTGAAGGCTACATACTTTAGATGAGTTGTAGGTTTGCACCGGTGGACAGGGTTTCCATACTAAGAGCTCCATTCAATAATAAAATCATAGCTCTAGACAATAACAGTGATGATGACAATGATAATATCTTACACTTATAGAAAACTTTAAAATTTAAAATGTACTCTCACAGAGCTCTTATTTGCTCCTCACAATTACCCTTGGAGTGTACAGACAAATCTCCTTCTCCGAAGATCAGCATCTTCTCTGTAACTGAGTCTTCAAAATGTGCTTTGAGTTCAGTGTCCAGGGTCACACAGCCAACATGGGTCAGAAGAAGGACTTAAACCCAAATCCTCATGACCCTCAAAACAACGCCCTATTATGCACTTCTTCAATACAATGGTGGGTCTGTGATCTATTTCATGAGTACATACCCTCTCTCTGATGGTGCAGCCCATTCCTACTTCCTGATTATACACACACACATGCACACACATACACAGGGTATACAATATAATACTATATATGTCATATATGCAATAAAGTACACACATAGTATATATGTGTGCAATATATAGTGTGCACACATATATCATGTATACATATATAGTACACACATGTTGCACCTATTATATGCACACATGTATCGTATGTTCATATATGCCACATATAGTATATATACAAATACAGCATATACACATACAAATATACCTCTATGTATACAAATATACAGTTTATCCTTCCTATTTGACACATGAGGAACCTGAAATTCAGAAGTCACTTGCCTTACCTGGTGTCAAGAATCAAACTACCATCTTCTACTCCCATCCTCGTCCAGTGGTCTTCGTGCTACACCATGTGGTGGCTTACCCACATTAGGGAGCCCAATGTTGGGTTGTTTCATTGCTGTCACAAGCTTTCTGGCACAGGGAAATCTCTCAGAGACATTCCTGCCTCTCTCAGGGATCATCAAGCCATATTATGGAAAATAACCATGATGTTATCTAATGTTTGGGCATCACTTTTAACTTTTAAAGTATTTTGTACCTATTATCACACTGAAACCTTCCACTAGCCCTGTTTGCCAAACAAAACTGGGCTTTTTATCTCTAGTTTATAGATGAGGAGTCTGAAGGTCAGAGGAGTTAAGAGACTTGCCTAAGGTCATACAACAACCAGGACTAAAAATGAGGTTTCTTGAATCTCAGAACTGAGACCCTTCCAGTGTGTTGCATATTTCAAGGTTATAAATTTAGAATTCAGGGGTCATTGATTGCAGCCCCCTCATTTTGCAGATTAGAAAACTGAGGACCAAAGGGACAGGTGACTCCCTTAGGGTCACACAGGTTCTCGAAGCGACAGAGTCAAAATTCAAAGTTAGATCCTTCTATTCTAAAGCCAGCATCCTTTCTACATGCCATACTGATGCCCAATCAATATTAAGAAAACAAAACCAGTGTCAGAGGCTATCTGTGGGTGTGCCTAGGATGATTAGAACCAATCAGCATTCAAAACTCATTAACCTATTTCATTTGAACTACAAGTTGCTCCAGCTGCCTGACTAGATCAGAATGCTGTATTCTAGTTTGGTCTGGCTGGGAGGATCATTGGTTTTCCATTCTACAGAACCACAGAATCTCACAGCTGGCAAGAACATCAAAGGTCATCATATCTGCCCTGTACCTAACATTCCTAACGTGTAGTCAATTAGAAACCTCTGGTGAGGGGGAAACTATTAGCTGCAAGAAAACCAATTTTAACTTTTTGAGAGTTCTAATTATTAAGAAATGTTTCGGGGAAACTGTCTCCCTAACATTCATTCATCCCTCGGTCCTAGCACTGCCCTCTGGGGCAAAGTAGAACAATTCTAGCTCCTCTGCCGCGTAAGTTACTCCAACACTTGAAGACAACTCCCACCACCCCACAAATTGTTTCTTCTCCAGGCTGCTCCTCTCAGGTTCCTTCAATCAATTCTTGGATGATTTGGTCTCCTATCCTATCATCAGTCTGGATGCTTCACACTCCATCTAATGAATATCATTCTTAAAATGTGCTTTCCAGAATTGAATGTACTCCAACCAGGACAGTGGAACTTTTACCTCCCACCCCACCCCACCCCTTTATTCTGTACCTTATGCTTTCCTTAATACAGTTTCAGATATTAGTTTTTTTTGGTTGCCCTGGTATACTGTTGGTTTGGGGAGGGGAGAGATTTGGGAAGCAATTGGGGTTAAGTGACTTGCCCAGGGTCATGCACCTGGTAAGTACATGATACACTGTTGATCCATTTTGAGCCTACAGTTCACAAAATTGCTTTCCACACCAACTTTGTTATTGTTCCCTTACATACCAACAACTGACAACCATGTCTCTATGATCCTGAAACTATTTTGAAACCAAGTGTAGAAGTTCATGTTTATCCTTCCTACATTTCTTTTAGAGAGGTAGCATGGCATAGTGGATAGAAGAAGACTAGCTTTGAGTCAGGAGGATGTGGGTTCAAGTCCTTTCTCTGATGCATATTGGCTGGCATTGGTAAATTTTCAGTACCCTAGGCAACTCTGGGAGATTATGTTGCCAGTGAATAACCAGTCTTCATGTTTATACATTGGGAGTTTCCCTACACCAAGGAAATCGTGTTTAAACCAAAAAGAATGAAAGAAAGCAAAACAACAGCAAAGCCAATCATCTGATTAGATCTGCTCCAGCCAGCCAGCCTCAGGCTCCTGATTCTATCATTCAGCATATTAGCTAGACCTTGTCTCTAAGTGTTTTCTACAGGTATAAAAAGCATTCCATCAATGCCTTCCTTCATAAGAGAGAAAACTCCTCTCTGGATGCAGAGAAATTTGTTTTGTGTTGTCAAATTGTATGTTAAAAGTCTCAGTTTGATGATAATACATGTGACAACTTTGGCAATCCTTGCCTAAACTATCCCAATAAGTTTTTCTAGCTCTGCCTATGGGAGAAGGAAACTCTAGGGATGCGGGGATATTACTCTAAGGTGAAAAGGCAGCTAATACATAGTGATGAAGTCTAGAGATTTAGAAGGAAAGAAGAATAGGTTCACAGATCCAGAGCTGAAAGGAAATTGAGACATCCATTAGTCCTGGACTCTTAACCTGGTATCCATTAACTTATATAAAACATTTTTGTAACTATTTCAATATATATTGGTTTCCTTTCTAATCCTATGTATTTTCTGCTATGCATTAAAATAAAATTTTTCTGAGAAGAGTTGTACCCAAAAACTTCACCAGACTGCCAAAGGGGTCCATGACACAAAAAGTAACAACTCCCTAATCCCATCTAGAGCGGCTAGGTTGTGCAGTGGATAGAAAACTGGGCCTGGAGTTAGGAAGACCTGAGTTCAAATATGAACTCATATACTTACAGGCAAGTCATTTACCCCACTGGCCTCAGTTTCCTTAATTGTACAATGAGCTGGAAAAGGAAATGATAAACCATGCTGCTATCTTTGTCAAGAAAATCCCAGACTGGGTCATGAACAATAGGCCATGACCAAACAACAACAATAGCTTGTTGCTGGAGTTTATTTTTAACAGTAATTATTAAAACCCACTCAAATTTGTATAGCCTGAATTATGGAATATTTTAAAGGTACAAACTAGCTAAAGTGATACCACCCCTTTCTTGCCTCTTTGATACCTTGCTCAATCCATCATTCCTTCAGCCTCCTTATCTGTAAAATGAAAGATGCTTTGCATGGCCCCTTCTACCTCTAACATTCTCTTTTTCTAAAAGTTCACATAATGTGACTATGTAGAAAACCTTGGGGGACCCACTTGATTGAATGGAAAAGAATGTAGTCGATCAATTGATTGCATGTAAGTGAGTATTTCTAAAGAACTTAAATGCCATTTATTCTCCTTGGCAACTTAAACTAATGACCCCAAATTTCATTCCCATGATTTGAATAGATTTAAAACTGAAAAGGACTCTTGAGTCCATCTGGTCATAGTCATGGATATAAAGCTGGAAGAGATCTTAGTGGTCTTCTATTCCAGCGGTTTCCAAAGTAAGATATGCAGGACCCCCTCGTATGGGTGAGACCATCCATAAGGGTGCCTGAACAACTAAAATTAAAGTGTGGAGACATATAATATCCCACCCTCACCATGAGAGCAAATTGGTATGAATGTCTCAAATACAACAGAATCCCATCTACCCCTTCAGAGATGATGGCTTTCTCCCCTCCCCCAATCCTGCTCTGCTTCTTCCCACCATTGGCTGTAAATTGTAAATTTTCGATCTCTCCCCTATTACACTATAAACAAGCAAACAAATAAATAAGTAGATAAACATACACATAAATAAGCCAGATAAATGAACTAATGAATGAATAAACCAATGAATTAATCCATATGTACATATGTATATAAATACACATAAAAACATGTAAGTATATTTCTGTCTTTGTCTCTTTCTCTCTCTCTGTATATTATAAGCATGTGTGTATATCTATACACATATGTGTATGTATACTATACATATATAATATGTATACTATACATATATAATATATATGTATAATAATCTTAACAATAAGAGAAGTCTAAACTGCTATTTGGATTCTGTTTCTAGGGCAAGGCTAAGGCAAGGAGAGGTAGCTTAGGACAGCCAAAGTAGGGCCACTGCCATGTATTGACCAACAGTTTATTGCCCTCAAGAGCTGTAGCCTGTTAAGTGGCTACTATGCTCATGATTTTCAACCCTGCTTCTTGAGAGTTTTGGTGCCTTCATTCTGGTATTTTTCCTTTTAAGACATTTTCATTTTTCTATCGTTTCAATTTATGTTCCATTCAATTGAAGAAACATTTATTAAACACCTACTACGTGCACTCTACTAAGTCCTGAGGAGACAAAGATGAGAAGACAAACAAGTAAGAGGCTGATGAAGGTGCTGTCCCTAGAGAATTCTACTGTCCATTGCATGTATTTTTTTTTCAAGAAGACCTGAGTTCAAATACTGCCTCTGACACTTACTAGCTATCATGTGGCCCAAGAAAATCACTCAACTTTTGTCTGCCTCAGTTTCATCTATAAAGTGAGGATACCCTTCCTGGGTTCTTGTGATGATAAGATAAATTAATATTTGTAAAATGCTTTGCAAACCTTAAAATACTGCATAAATGCAAATATTATTATTATTGTTCAATAGATAAAATTATGAGTATCCCTTACAAGCTCTTTGAAGATGGGGACTGTCTCTAACATTTAATAATTGTTTCTTTGACTATGATAAATTGAATTGGGTTGGAGAAGATTTCTTTCATCTATAGTAAAGAAATGGGCAATAGAATCATAGAAATTGGAAGGAATCTTAGAAGTCATTTAGTGAAACCCCCTCATTTTATTGAAGAAACTGAAGCCCTTAGAGGATAAGTAACTCACTCAAGATCACACAGTTAGCAGCACTTGAGCTAGACCTTGAAGGATTGTCATTGAATTCAGCACTTAGGAGAAAGGTAGCAATGCCATTATATGGGAAACAATTCTGTTCCCTCCAATTTCCATCATTTCTGATCAAACCAGACCTTACTACAATGCTTGGCATAGAAGAGACACTTAATCTTAATTGACTGACTGACTGACTGACCATACTCTGCCTCAGTCCATTTCTCAACTGGTTTTGGACATTCCAATACACTCTTACTTGTTTAGAGATGCTGATACCAAATGTGTCTTATCTATTTACTTTTTTCAACTCAGGAAGTTGCTCAGAACTTCTTACTCAGCAACTCTGGGGGAGAGGGATATAAATTATGGTGATTTTGTAATTTGGTGGTGGAGCAGGGGGATTTGAAATTGCCTGGTCAAATGTTTTCAGTTTTGTAATGCATATTTTCCATGTAAGCATTACTATCTATTGACACATACACATGTGATTAGAAAGTGTCCCTCAACATTTGTACACTGACTTCATAGCTTGCCTCCCCTTAGTTCAAGTTCAGATAAAAAGGGAAACCACAAAGGCATAGGAATGGGGGAGTATGGTCTGTGGAGCCTAACTTAATATACATATGTGGGGAGGAAGCTTTGCTTAATTTTTTTTTTTTTTTTTGCTAAAAAAAGTCTGGAGAGCACTGATTTAGTCTAAGTCCTTCCTTTTACGGATGAAGAAACTGAGGCCCATAGGAGTTAAGTGACTCGTCCAAAGTCACACAGATAGTAAATATCAGAGCCAAGGGTCAAGAGTTGATTCTCTGATTCCAAATTCAGTGCTTTTTTCACTACATCATAATCTTTGAAGAAAAGGTTTGCTTAGAAAGAGGAAACCTTGTCCCTTGTTGTAAATTCAAAAGTAACGAAGTCCCAATTAGTGAGTTTTGGTTGTAGCTCAAATATTATCCTGGGCTTCTCAGAAGAGAAGTTCTGAGTAAGTCTGGGAAAGGCAGGGAAGACAAAAGGAGATGGGGAGTTGGTATCACCCGAATGAAAGGTTTGTTACAAGCTTAATTACCATTTCATTAATGGAACACATAGACAGTCCTGAGACCTCACTGCATAGCAAATATCTCCACAACCCACAACATAAATAGCCAAGGAAATGAGATGATTTACTGCTATTTTGCATCCTAATGCATCTGAATACCACTCATCCATCCCAGGGCAAAGCTGTTCCAAGAACATTTAGAAGGCTCAAGTGGAACACGGGGCCATAGACTGGGGGGCGGGGCAGTCAAGACTGCAGCCTAATCCAGCCGGTCTGCCAATCTCTTCTTCCCAAGGAACGATTATAGCTAGCTCCTCCAAGGAAGGAGGGAGAGAGCAAGCAGACAGGAGGGGGCAGCCAGGTCCAATGGGATCCCGCTTGTCTCCTTCTCTTTGTGTCTCCAGTGGGCATAATGCAGCCTTTGTGCTGAGGTCTGGGTGCATTTCCATGAAGACAATACCAAAGTAATCAGGAAGGACAATAGGCCTCGACAACCCTCCCCTTTCCCAGTCCACTCAAGATAGTCTCCTTCCCACAGGGCTACCACAAAAGCTCCCCTAAGTAGATGGGCCTTGTGCCAATATCAATGGATGGACGAGGTTGGCCTCAGCTAACCCCATGGGAGAAGATTCGCAGATCCCAGCCCCAAAGTGTTTCAGTCCCCAGCACCCAGAACCTTAGTCAGCTCCCTCATGAATTCACATCTGGATCCCTGCAAAAGCCTCTGCATTAGCTCCGTCTGGCAGATCTGTCTTCTGCGCTCCTGCCGGAGTACTCAGCTGATTGCATGGCTCTGATGAGATTCCTCTCCTCTTTGAGGTTGTATATAACACACCCCTCTACTTTTATTCTAGGCAGTTTCTTTTCTTCTTTATCTTTAGTTCCGACACAGACCCCCAATGCCTATGTGGTCAAGTTCAGACATTCTAATAGATGTGCTTCCCAATGGAATTCCAACCTACCTCTGAAATCTTATTTCTTCCTCTCTTCCACATAAACCTACTTCAGCCAAATGAATTTATTCACCGTATCCTCACCATCCTTGGCACTTTCTCACCTCCAAACCTTTGTGCTGTTTCCTGCTTCTCTCTTCCACTTTCCTTCCTATCTACCTATGCCTTGCCTATCTTTTCTTTGTACCTACCTACCTACCTTAAAATTAATCTTCACTATGCATTGATTGCTCCAGTTAAAAGATGATGTTTCCTTCCTCATTTTTATTAGAACAATTAATGTCTATAAGCATTCATTCAGCAATTATTTAGGGTTTGCCTGGTTCCTTCTCCTTTAGGGATGAGGCTTGTATCTGCTGATGGCTAAGGATAATTAACAGGTCTGGAAAGAGGAATAATAATAATAATAGCTAGCATTCATATGGCTCTTTAATGTTTGATGTACATATTATTTAATTTGTTAGCCAATCAATAAACATTATAAGCGCCTACTGTGTGCCGGGCCCTGTGTTAAGCACTGAGGATACAGAAAAAGGCAAAAAATAGTCCCTGCTTTCAAGGAGTGTACAATGTAATGTGGGAGACAACATGAAAACAACTAGGTACAGAGAAACTATAAACAGGACAAACTGGAAATAATTTTAGATATAAAGCACTAGCATTAACAGGAATCAGGAAAATTTTCCTACAGAAGGGAGATTTTAGCTGGGAATCGAAGGAAACCAGGAAGGCTAGGAGAAAGATGTGAGAAAGGAGATCCTCCCAGGCATGGGGGACAACTGATAAAAATGTCCAGAGTTGGGAGATGGAGTATCTTGTTTTAGGAACAGCAAAGAGGTCATTGTCATAGGATCACAAAATATTTCTGGGGGCAGTAAAGTCTGAGATGGGATTATGAACTCAGGTCTTCCTGATTCCAAGCCCA
The DNA here is from genome assembly GCF_028583685.1 of Petaurus breviceps papuanus. Taxonomy (NCBI): domain Eukaryota; kingdom Metazoa; phylum Chordata; class Mammalia; order Diprotodontia; family Petauridae; genus Petaurus; species Petaurus breviceps. The sequence goes on from NW_027187325.1 coordinate 9,107,750, forward strand.
GCACCCTATTCACTATACCACCGGCCTGCCTGGGAACACTGGAGAGAAAAAGGTATAATCCAAGCAATGACTCAAGGAATTAACCAGAGCATCAAACCAAAGAATCCATTGGTGTCAACAAATCTAAAAGGTTAGATGCGAGCCTGGTATTGTTCATACAGTTGGGATAGGGAAAAATAATTAGTAAGAGGGTGATTAGTAAATCACAATGTGGTAGTACACAACAGCCTTCCTCCATTCCTCCCATGTTCCTTCACCGTGGTAGGAATTTAGCACAGACCTTCTTTGGTATCACTTCTTGTCCAAATACCATATCTAGTTTTTGTTCTTTTTTTACATACATCTTGTCTCCACAACTCTAACAAAAGTTTCTTGAGGACAGGGAATCTTTATTCTCATACTAGTGTAATGAGAATGGGAATTTAAAGATCTTCCCTGCCCCTTAATAGACTTAGGGGGGAATTTGAAGATCTTCCCCACTTTGAAAGCAAACTCTGCCCCCAGAGAGGCTGAATGTAGTCACATGGAGCTTGTGGTGGGAGGAGTTTGCTGAAGGGAAGCAGAGCCCACAGGAAGCTGGGAGTCAGAGCTAGCCAGACAGTGGGGGAGAGAGGAGCTCAGGCAAAGAGTCAGATAAGCTCCTGAGTAGATATTGATCTTGTATTGGTTTGTGGGAAGGCTGAAGGATGCGGTGGCTCTCAGTGTTATTATGGCTTCTGAATATCTTTGGTACTATGATGGAATCAGCTTACTGATTTTGGGATTTGGTCTTCTGGTGTCTAAATAAATGCTTCAGTTCTATCCTATATCCAGAGAGTTTGGTATATTTTGTGATGGAACGTCATGCAATACTTATAGTCACAGTCTTTATCATGATCTGTAAATATTGCATTGGCGCTACAATTACCTATATGACCAAGAGCAAATCACTTAATCTCTCAGCCTCAGTTTCTTCATCTTAAAAAAGGTATACACAAAACTAACCTGGTCCATGGGAGTGCCTTCCTTGGTTGATGTTACTTTGTTCTTATCCTTCCATTCATTCCAAAATATCTTCAGTATTGAATTAGGTAGTATTATTAAGTCATCGTCAATATGGTACTTATTTGCAACCCTTGCAATGTCTAGCATAGTGCCTTGCACATAGTGGGGATTTATTAAGCATAAGATTTGTTTATTGTTTGGTTGGTTACATTTATATATTGTCTCTTTAGTGAGCAATTTTCATACACTTATTCTAGCCTTCTTGTTAGATTATTCCTTATTTGGGAAGTTTCACAGTGTTTTTATTGACTTTATATCAGAACCCATCCATTTAACTTCAGTATTGTCTTGGAGCTAAATTTTTAAAAGAATAACATGTAATGAGTAAAAGACATGGCATATAATTAAGAACATCTAACCCTGAATTTTCTAAACAAGCTGTTGAAAATAAAAAATGGGCAATGGACAACAGAAATTCACTGACTGTAATAATTTCATCCAAAATCTAAACTAGTGCAAATTTATTGCTACAAGGAGACCAAAGAAACCCAGAACAAGTCTTAGTCAACAAATATTTGACTTGCTTGCCAAACAGAGAGAGAGAGAGATGAATGCCAAAGGTCACACTGGACTAGAATATAAACTTATCTGTAAAATCTTGTGAAGAAGTATGAAGGAACAATAATGTCTCGTAAACCAGAGAGAAGCAATGGAGGATAAAACTTGTACAAAGAAAACACGTTAAAACATCCACCTAAGTAAAGTCATCCCAAAGGCATTCAAAGATGAAAACAGAGAATCTACAAATAGAAGAAAAATGCAAAAGATTTGCAAAAATTCTTACAACAAACTGCTTTCTTCCACGTGGAAATACCACACTTGGACACTATCATTACAGTCCTTCAGGGCTTACAGAGGAAGTAGAAATGGTCCTAGAGATAACAATGATGGGAACATTGGATCAAATATACAGAGAGAGGAGATCTGTGCTGGAAGCAATATAATTAAGAGAGCATAAGGAAATGATTTACAAATTATCTAAAGGAGGGGAAGATAACAAAAGCTCTATAGAACAAAATACCACTTTACAGGATATTATATAACAAGATGTCTCCCATTCATAGGTCAAGATCTTTCAGGATTCGTTGGAAGATGTAACAGAAGAAATAACTCCATGAAATTCCCTTCTAATAATAATAAAGATCAATTTACATATAAAACGGAGATGCATGCTTGACAAACATATTTCCTGCTTTGATGGAGGACATCCAGCATTGAGTCTAGGTTGAGGAGGAATGCACAGTAGATGATGAAGTCCTTCAAATGTTCCTGTTTGTAAATGATATTATATTTATTGGATCATTCTCTAAGACTTTACAGAGTCTCCTAGAAGTGCTTTGTAATCACTTAAAAGAATTTGATTTTTCAACACACATAGGAAAGGTTAAAAATGGTTGAGGGATGTCTATTGTCCAGATTTTCACATACATCTGAATGGATACTCTAGTAAGCTTGTCTAAGAGTATGTGTATATGTGATCTTAGAGAGACAATGCAAATGAACAGTGTGTTGGGACTAAAACTGAAAAGAAAGAAGAGAGAGCAAGCAGGTGAGACTGATTTGGGGAAATTGTGAAGCATTCTTATTCATCCTACACTTCCTCTAAAAGCAGTCCCCTCTTTTTAATGCAAATATTTCATAGGTGTTGCTCTACAGCAGTGAAATCTGGAATACCACTAACTCTAAAGAACTAAAGATGATCATTGCACAGAGGGCAATGGAAAGGTGGTAATATATAACCAACAAGGAGCTCTGAAGAACAGCATAAAGGATCTCAAAGAGTTTCATGATAGAAAAAGATGGCGAGTGATGGGAAGATAAAGGAATGATGGGTTGGGAGCCAGAATGTTCCACCATCACCTTCATGATGTCAAGAGAAGGGTCCTCTCTAGGCTTTTAGGTGAGCTAAGGCGGTGGCTGGAAGACCCGATGTGGCCATAACAACAGCAACATCATAGGGAGTCTGCCCAAGCTTCCAACTACATCTTTTCCCTTGGTGATAAGTTCTTAAAAATTTTCCAGAGGGATTTTTCACTGCTAAAACAATTTCAAAATGATGCTAAAAACTGGGAAAGAAACTGAAAAAAAAATAACAAAAAGAAAACAATGGAAACAATCATTTTTTAAATAGTGGGGACATGATGTCAATAGCATAAAAATCTTCTGGTGTAAAACCATACTGGTAACCAGGAGCATCACTAGAAATATCAGGACCACTAAGAGAATATAAATCACCAAGCTCCATCTTAGATCTGGACCATCTGAATTAAAATGCCTAACACAGGTAGGGAAATTGGCCTCGAGGCCATATGTGGTCTTCTAGGTCCTTGGGTGTGGCCTTTTAACTGAGTCCAAGTTTTACAGAGCAAATACTTTTATTAAGGGGATTTGTTCTATGAAGTTTGGATTCAGTCAAAGGGCCACACTTGAGGACCTAGGGGCCACTTTTGGCCTTGAGGCTACAGGTTTCTTACACCTCAAAGAGTTCATAGGCCTCTTGCATACAATCTGTCCTGAAATCAGGACTCACCCAATACCACCAGAAACACCCAGTTTTTCCAAACCTGCCAACCACTGCAATTTCTCTACGCCTATCAGTAGGATAATAGTAAATTTTGACCCTTTTAGAGATCTCTACCTAGGAACTATCATCTTTTTTTTATGGGAGTTGGGTGAATTCCTTTTATCTAGGGACTTAAACTATCTACCAAATAGTCTAAATAATACCCTTTCTTCCAAATAAAGTTCTAGTCACCGTTATTATAAAAAGATAAATTTCTTTCTCTTACACTAAAAAACAAATCCTTTCCAATAATTCTGCCCCGTGGTCCCTCAAGTCATTTCTGAGATTTATCTGAACCATGCAGGGACAAAAAAGACTTTCCAGTTCCACTGAATTGTTTCCCTATGTTCCTTTCCCTGCCCAAGCACTACTTAATGGCTATTTTTTGGGCCGTCCTGGCTCAGAGTGAATGTAAACAGTAACTCTTTCTCTTTTAGCGAGCAACCCTGAGGGTCTTCTCCTCCTAGTCTGATTTTTTTTTCATTTTTCAAATGCTTTCTTAACTTCTGACTTGCATCATTCATTTCCGCCAGATTTTGAGTTACAAATTTTCTCCCCGTTTTTCCCCTACCCACTGCCCCAAAATAGCAGTCCCACAGGATATCCCCTCCTCCAATCTACTCTCTCCCATATCCCTTTCAACTTTTCCAGTAGGGCATGGTGGATCTCTATGCCCCAGTGCCTGTATAACTTATTTCCCAATTACAAGTAAAATTGTATTAATAATAGTATATGTATTTATAAACATTTGATTTTAAAATTTTGAATTCCAGATTCATTCCTTTCCTCCCTTGTCACTCACCCTTACTGGGAAGATAAACAGTTCAATATAGGTTGTACATGTGTAGCTAATGCAAAACATTAATGTAGTAGATATATTGTAAAAGACTGACTATATTTCCCTCCCTCTTATCCCATCTCCCACTTGTTCTATTCTCTACTTTGATCCTGTCCCTTTTCAAAAGTGGGTGCTTCCAACTTCCCTCCCCCCACAGCCTGCCCTCCCTTCCATCATCCCCCCTCTCATCCCCTTCTCCCCTACTCTCCTGGAGGGTGAGATACCCTATTTAGTGTGTATTTCATTCCCTTCCCTAGCCAAATTCAATGAGAATAAGGCTGACCTTTTGCCTTCCTATTCTTCCCCTCCATTGTAACCCTTTTCCCTTGCCTCTTCTATATGAGATACTTTACCCCATTCTGTCTCTCCCCATCTCCTCTCATTATATTCCTCTCTCACCTCTTAATTTCACCTTTTAAGTATCATCCCTTCCTATTAAATTGGTCCTGTGCCCTCTATCTATGTATACCTGTAAACATATATACACACATTCACATATATATCCATATGCCCATATACCTTAATATTTAGACATATATATATATATATATATTCCCTTCAACTATTTTCATACTGACAAAAGTTTTATCAGTTACAATTATTGTTTTTCCATGTAGAAATGTTAATAGTTTAACTTTGATAAGTTCCTTATGATTTCTTTTCCCTGATTACCTTCTTATGCTTCTCTTGCTTCTTGTATCTGAATGTCAAATTTTCTATTCAACTCTGGTTTTTTCATCAAGAATGCTTGAAAGTCCCCTATTCCATTGAATGACGATATTTTCCCCTGAAACATGATGCTCAGTTTTGCTGGGTAGGTGACTCTTGGTTTTAATCCTGGCTCCTTTCACCTCTGGAATATCATATTCCAAGCCCTTTGATCCCTCAGTGTAGAAGCTGCCAGATCCTGGGTTATCCTGATTGTGTTTCCACAATATGCAAATTGTTTCTTCCTGGCTGCTTGTAATATTCTCTCCTTGATCTGGGAATTCTGGAACCTGGCTATAACATTCCTAGGAGTTTTCTTTTTGGGATCTTTTTCAGGAGGTGATTGGTGGATTCTTTCAACCTATATTTTGCCCTCTGGTTCTAAAACATCACGATAATTTTCCTTGAGGATTTCTTAGAGGATGATTTCTAGGTTCTTTCTTTGATCATGGCTTTCAGGTAGTCCAATAATTTTTAAATTATCTCTCCTGGATCTATTTTCCAGGTCAGTGGTTTTTCCCATGAGATATTTCACATTGCCTTCTATTCTTTCCTTTTGTTTGGATCTGTTTAACAGCATCTTGGTTTCTTATAAAGTCACTAGTTTCCCTTTGCTCCAATCTAATTCTGAAGCAATGATTCTCCTGATTGAGTTTTTGAGATTCTATTTCCATCTGGCAAATTTGGCTTTTCAAGGTATTCCTCTCCTCATTGCCTTTTTCAGACTATTTTGCCATTTGAGTTAGTCTATTTTTTAAAGTATAATTTTCCTCAGTCAGGCTGTTGACTCTCATTTCATAATTTTCTTGTATCCTTCTCATTTCTTTTCCCAATTTTTCCTCCGCTTCTCTTATCTGCTTCTTAAGGTCCTCTATGGCCTGTAACCAGCTGGTATTTTCCTTTGAAGCTTTTGGTGCAGGAGTTCTGACTTCACTGTCTTCCTCCTGTTCCATGCTTTGATCCTTATTGTCCCCAAAATAGGAATCTAATGTTGGAGTCTTCTGTTTGCTTTGCTTCCTTTGCCTGGTTATGTTGCCACTAAATTACTCGCCTTTGGACTCAGAGGCAGGCCTGGAAGGCATGGCCCTCAAAGGAAGGCCAGGAAGGTGCGGCCCGCAGAGGCAGGCCCAGGAGAGGCCTGATCAACTCAGGGGGCAAGTTGTCCCACCAACCACAAGGGCTACTACCAGGCCTATCACCAAAGGGCTGGGACTGGAAAGAGCAAGGTAAGAACCAAATGCAGGGGGCCCTGTCCTGGACAGCAAATACTCCTGGGGTTACCACTTCGTAGCCCATAAATTAAAACAAAAAACACACCCCTATCAGGACCTCCAAAGACCAGGATGACAGAGTGAACCTCACCTGCTCCAACCCCCCCCCCCCCCACCCCTACCGAAAACATAGTGACTATTGCCCCAGAGCAAAACCCTCTACAATAAAGGCTTGGGATCCCTAGAGGAAGGGCGTAGCTAGGGTCCTGCCTCAAAATGGGTAGAAAGTAGACTACAAAGACACTGGAGTCCTACAATCCTCAGAGGGAGGAACCAAACTCAGAGGGAGACAATGTGCACTCCACACCCAAAGCTGAAACATCAACAGGGAATGGGTCCCAAGCACAAAAAGGTCTCCTAGATGAGACCAAAAGTAACTCTGAAGAACAAATGAGAGAGATAGAAGATAAAATGAATAATTTTCTCAAAACCAAAAATTAGGCAAACATAATGAAGAAAACAACTCCTTAAAAAGAAAAGTGTATGATATGGAAAAGGAGCTCCAAAAGTTAACCAAGGAAAATGATTTGTTAAAAACTAGAATCAACCAAATGGAAACAAATAACTCTACGAGGAACCAAGAATTAGTCAAACAAAACAACAAAAATGAAAAATTAGAAAAAGAGGTAAAATACCTCAATGGAAAAATAACTGACCTGGAAAAAAGATCCAGGAGAGATGATCTGAAAATCATAGGCCTACCAGAAAATCATGATGAAAAAATTAGCCTGGACCACATTCTCCAAGAGCTCGTTAAGGAAAACTGCCCTGAGATACTAGAACCTGAGGGTAAAATAGAAATCGAGAGAATCCACCGGACACCTGCTGAAAGAGATCCCAAACTGAAAAGTCCTCGAAATGTCGTGGCCAAACTCCAGAACTACCAGATAAAAGAGAAAATACTTCAAGCGGCCAGAAAGAAACAATTCAAATATGGAGGATCCACAGTGAGGATCGCACAGGATTTGGTAGCCTCTACACTGAAAGATCGGAGGCAGTGGAATACAATTTTCCGGAAGGCAAAAGAGCTCGGGTTACAACCAAGGATCACATACCCAGCAAGACTGAGCATATTCTTCTAGGCAAAGAGATGGTCATTAAATGATATAACAGAGTTCCCGACCTTCCTGATAAAAAAAGCCAGAGCTCATTGGAAAATTACAAGATGCAACAGTGACTTAGAAAGGAAAACACACACACACACACACACACACACACACACACACACACACCCTGCTATTTGATAAAAGCAAATTGGTTATAGACAAGTAGAGGGTATGAGTATAAAATACACAAAATGACGATTTAAAAAAAAATCTTATTAAGGGCTACAAAGGGACTGCAATGGAAGAAGGGTAATGAATGAAGGGTAAATTATGCCACACAAAGAGGCATAAAAACAGCATAGCAGAAGAAAAGAAGGGAGGGAGATGAGAATCATATGAGCTTTTCCCTCATTGGTTCTGGTGCAAGAGGGAAATAACAACCAGTTAAGCATAGGACTCTATGGAGAAGAAACGCAAAAAGTATCATTTTAGAGGGAAAGAGGGGAGGGAGAGGAGCTTCACATGAGATTTGTTCCTGCCACTCTTGGTGCAAAGAAGAAATAACATATTTTATTAAGTATAAAAATATCCTACAGGCAGTAGGAGGGGGAAAGGGCTACAAAAGGCAGTTGGGGGTGGTTTGTAGGGAGGGAAGAAATAAGGGGAAAGGGGAGGAAAAGAGAAAGGGGCTGATAAGGGAATACTGAGGGAGGCAGTGGTCAAAAGGAAAACTATTAAGGGGGAAAGGGAGAAGGGGGAAAATATGAGCATTAACAGGGGAGGGAATAGGATGGAGGGAAAGAAACAGATAACAATCATAAACGTAAATGGAATGAACTCTCCCATAAAACAGAGACGGATAGCAGAATGGATTAGAAATCATAATCCTACAATATGCTGTTTACAAGAAATACATCTGAAACAGAGGGATACCCACAGGGAAAAAGTAAAAGACTGGAGTAAAATATATCATGCCTCAGCTAAAGTAAAAAAAGCAGGGGTAGCAATCCTTATCTCAGATAAAGCAAAAGCAAAAATTAACCTAATTAAAAGAGATAAGGAAGGAAACTATATCCTGTTAAAAGGCATCATTGAGAATGAAGCAATATCATTACTTAACATATATGCACCAAGTGGTATAGCATCTAAATTCCTAGAGGAGAAGGTAAAGGAATTAGAGGAAGAAATAGATTGCAAAACTATACTATTGGGAGACCTTAATCTCCCCCTCTCTGAACTTGATAAATCCAACCTCAAATTAAACAAGAAAGAAGTTAAGGAGGTGAACAGAATTTTAAAGAGGGTAGGTATGATAGATCTCTGTAGAAAACTGAATGGGGATAAAAAGGAATATACTTTCTTCTCAGGGGTTCATGGAACATACTCAAAAATTGACCACGTTCTAGGGCATAAAAACCTCACAATTCTATGCAGTAAGGCAGAAATATTAAATTCATCCTTTTCAGGTCATGATGAAATAGAAATTATATGCAATATAGAGCCATGGAAAGACAGACTAAAAACTAATTGGAGGGGAGGCCAGGTGGCTCAGCGAGTAAGAGCACAGGCTCCAGTGTCGGGATGACCTGGGGATCAAATCCGGGCTCAGATACATAACACCACACCCAGAAATAACTGGCTGTGTAACCTTGAGCAAGTTACTTAACCCCTATTGCTTAAAGAAAGAAAAACTAATTGGAAATTAAACAATTTAATCCTAAAAAATGAGTGGGTCAAACAAGAAATTATAGAAACAATCAGTAATTTCACTCAAGAGAATGATAATAATGAGACAACATTCCAAAATTTGTGGGATGCATTAAAGGCAGTTCTTAGGAGAAGTTTTATATCCCTGAGTGTATACATGATTAAATTAGAGAAAAGAAAATTCAATGAATTGGGCATGCAATTGAAAAACCTAGAAAAAGAACAAATTCAAAATCCCCAGTTAAATACTAAATTAGAAATATTGAAAACCAAAGAAGAGATTAATAAAATTGAATTTAAGAAAACTGTTTAATTAATAAATAAAACTAAGAGCTGGTTTTATGAAAAAAACCAACAAAATTGATAGACCCTTAGTCAATATGATAAAAAAAAAGAAAGAAGAAAACCAAATTATGAGTATCAAAAATGAAAAGGGTGAATCTACCTCCAATGAAGAGGAAATCAAAACAATAATTAAGAATTATTTTTTTCCAATTGTATGCACATAAATTTGAAAATCTTAAGGAAATGGATGAATATTTACAAAAATACAAGTTGCCCAGATTAACTGAAGAGGAAGTAAATTCCTAATAACCCCATCTCAGAAAAAGAAATTGAACAAGCCATCAGTCAACTCCCTAGGAAAAAATCTCCAGGGCAAGATGGATTTACTAGTGAATTCTATCAAACATTTAAAGAACAATTGATTCCAATACTCTACAAAGTATTTGGGAAAATTAGTGAAGAAGGAGTCTTACCAAATTCTTTTTATGATACAAATATGGTACTGATACCTAAATCAGGAAGAGATAAGACAGAGAAAGAAAATTATAGACCAATCTCCCTTGGGAATATAGGGACAAAAATTCTTAATAAAATATTAGCAAAAAGACTACAGCAACTTATCTCAAGAATAATACACTTTGATCAGGTAGGATCTATTCTAGGAATACAAGGATGGTTTAATATTAGGAAAACCATCAGTATAATTGGCCACATCAACAATAAAACTAGCAAAAACCACATGATCATCTCAATAGATGCAGAAAAGACTTTTGACAAAATACAACATCCATTCCTATTAAAAACATTAGAAAGTATAGAAATAAATGGAACCTTCCTTAAAATAATGGGTAGCATCTATTTAAAGCCATCAGCAAGTATTATATGTAATGGGGAGAAGCTAGAAGCATTTCCCATAAGATCAGGGGTGAAACAAGGGTGTCCACTATCACCCCTCTTATTCAATCTGGTACTAGAAATATTAGAAGTAGCAATTAGAGAAGAAAAAGAAATCAAAGGAATCAAACTAGGCAAAGAAGAAACCAAGCCATCACTCTTTGCAGATGATATGATGATATGCTTAGAGAATCCTAGAGGAGCAAGTAAGAAACTACTTGAGACAATAAATAAATTTGGCAAAGTTGCAGGATATAAAATAAACCCACATAAATCCTCAGCATTCCTATATCTTTCCAATGCAATTCAACAGCAAGAGATAGAAAGAGAAATCCCATTTAAAGTTACTGTAGACATTATAAAATATTTGGGAATCCACCTGCCAAAACAAACCCAGGACCTATATGACCACAACTACAAAATGCTTTTCATACAAATAAAGTCAGACATAACTAATTGGAAAAATATCAATTGCTCATGGCTGGGTCTAGCTAATATAATAAAAATGACAATTTTACCTAAATTAAATTATATATTTAGTGCTATACCAATTAATTTACCAAAAAACTACTTTATAGAGCTAGAAAAAATAATAACAAAATTCATTTGGAAGAATAAACGGTCCAGAATATCAAGGGAATTAATGAAAAGAAATGCTAGGGATGGTGGACTAGCTATACCAGATTTCAATCTGTATTATAAAGCAGCAGTCATCAAAACTACTTGGTACTGGCTGAGGAATAGAGGAGTGGATCAATGGAATATATTAGGCACACAAGATTCAGAAGTCAACGACTATAGTAATCTATTGTTTGATAAACCCCAAGACCCTAGTTTTTGGGAGAAGAACTCACTATTTTACAAAAACTGCTGGGAAACCTGGAATATAGTATGGCAGAAACTGGGCATGGACCATTATCTAACACCATATACCAAAATCAAGTCTAAATGGGTGCACGATCTATGTATAATGGTTGATACTGTAAGCAGTCTCGTAAAACAAGGAATAGTTTACCTCTCAGATTTGTGGAGAGGGAAAGACTTTATGACTATACAAGAATTAGAGAACATTATAAAATGTAAAATGGATAATTTTGACTACAGGAAATTGAAAAGCTTTTGTACAAACAAAGCCAATGTAACCAAGATTAAGACGGAGGTGGGAAATTGGGAAAGAATCTTTACAACCTATGTCTCTGACAAAGGACTAATTTCTAAAATATACAGAGGATTGAGTCAAATTTATAAGAATACAAGTCATTCCCCAATTGATAAGTGGTCAAAGGATATGAACAGGCAATTTCAGAGAAAGAAATTAAAAATATCTATAAGCACATGAATAAATGCTCTAAATCACTATTGATTAGAGAAATCAAATCAAAACAACTCTGAGGTACCACATCTCACAAGTCAGATTGGCTAAGTTGACAAAACAGGAAAATGACAAATGCCAGAGAGGATGTAGGAAAATTGGAACACTAATGCATTGCTGGTGGAGTTGTGAACTGATCCAGTCTTTATGGAGAGCAATCTGGAATTGTGCCCAAAGGCTATAAATAATTTCATATCCTTTGACCCAACAATACCACTCCCAGTGTTATATCCCAAAGAGATCATAGAAGTGGGAGGAAGACCCATATGTACAAAAATGTTTATAGCAGCTCTTTTTGTGGTGGCAAAGAATTGGAAATTAAGGGGGTATCCATCAATTGGGGAATGGCTGAACAAGTTGTGGTGTATACGTGTTATGGAATCCTATTGTGGTATAAGAAATGAGGAGCATATGATCTCCATATTTACCTGGAGAGGCTTATACGCACTGATGCTGAGTGAGAAGAGTAGAACCAGGAGAAATTTGTACACAATCACAGACACAACGTATGTGTGATGACCAACTTTGATAGGCTGGACTCTTCTCAGCAATGCAGTGATATAAGTCAATCCCAAAAGACTCATGATGGAGAGAAATGTGTGCATCCAGAGAAAGAACTAGAAGGAATTGAGTTTATATCCAGGTGGAAGCAAAATACCTGATCTTTTTTTCCTGTTATTGTTTGGTTTTATGTGCTCTTTACCATTTTTCATTCCATGTGATACAATTTGTCTTTATAACCTGACTAATGTACAATGTGAAAGTATTTACAGATCCTATACTTGACTATATGCTGCCATGATGGGGTGGGGAGGGAGGGGGACAAATGTGAAACTCAAGAAATTGTGGAATTGAATCTTGTAAACTAAAAGGAAACAAACAAATGAATTTTAAAAATAAACACAAGTGTTAGACATTTAGGATTCTGCTACCAGACAGGGGAGCTTCCATCCCAAATGCTGGGGTTTTCTCAGCTGCTGAAGGTATTATTGGGTGCCCTCTCTGAAGCCTCCACATGCTCTGGCAAGCTGGTCACACACCCCAGGACCTCCACCCCAGTGATCTAGATCCAAGTAGGTTAAAGCAAGAGTGAATACCCCTCCGACTGGTCGCTTGGTCCCCCTACACTCTGCAGGCCAGGAGCTGAAGCTGCAACATGGCGGCAGCAGCCCTCAGTGGCTTCTCACCCTAGGGGCAAAAGCCGACACACTTCTAACCACTGGTCCCAAAGTCCACACTGCACTGACCTCTCACTTTGTCCTTAGCATCTACGTGTTGATAAATCTGGAAACAGCCACAGCTGCTGCTGATCTGATGTCCCTCCAGCAGGTGCATGGTCAGGCCTGCTCTGGGGCTAAAGCCTTGGTGTGGGGCTGGGCTCTGCTCCCAGAGTGCTGCGCTGGCTGGCCAATTCCTGCTGGCCTGCCGGGCTGTCCTCAGCAGGGGGATAGCTTCTCTGTGTCATTTTGTGGGTTCTGCAGATCCAAAGTTTGTTCAGAGTCCCCTTTTACATGGATTGGAGAAGGTGGAAGCCAGAGCCTCTTGAAGGTGCTGCTTCTACTGTGCCATCTTGACTCCGCCCCCCTGATTTTTTTCCTTTTTTTTTTTTTTAATTAAAGGAGTTGTCCCTTGACTCACTTCTTAAACAGGCCTATTCACTGAATGGGCTATACCTCACTCAAAGTGAGTACCTGAAAAGGCCTAACCTAAAAGGGCCAGGGTCTCCCATGGCATCCTGGGCCATCTCCAGTCATCCTGATGAATATCTGGCCACTGGATCCAGATGGCTCTGGAAGAGAAAGTGAGGTTGGTGACCTTGCACAGCCTTCCCTCATTCAAATCAAAGTCAACTTGATGCCATGGTCCTCTTCGAAGATGGAGGACAAAGACAAAATCGCCTTCTAAGGGTGAGAAAATCTCAAGTATTGGGTGAACACACATAAGGGATGGAATAAGGAAAGACCAGAGAGAATCAGCTGGGACCACATTCAAAAGTCCTCCATTGTAATCAGGTAAGTTTACATGAAGGGCAGGTCCTAAAAGACCACTGGTGTGGAGAATCCTTCTTCTATTTGCAGTTGTGGCTACTTATCAAAGATGCAGACTCTGGGATATAGGAAACCCATTCTCCCTACATGTATTTTCCAATGTATAATTCCTAGTGTATCCATTCTCCCCACTGATAGTATATGTCTTTATGGGAGAATATATTCTTTAGTTGTTTTTAGTAATGTCTGACTCTTTGTGACTCCTTTCAGAGTTTTTTTTGGCAAAGATCCTGGAGTGGTTGCCATTTCTTTCTCCAGCTCGTTTGACAGATGAGGAAACTGAGGCAAACAGGGTTAAGCGACTTGCCCAGGGTCACACAGATAGTAAATGGCTAAGGCTGGATTTGAACTTAGGTCTTCCTGACTCCAGGCTCTATCCACTGTGGCACCTAGCTGCCCAATGGGAGAATATGCTCCCTGTTTATTGGGGAAATTTCCTGTTGTTACTTTTCTTATTATGTTATATCACTAAATGTCTTAAGCATCTTTGTTTTGAACTAATTGGATCTTCTGTTCAATTAGTAAATTAATACATTGGTGGAGTTTTTAAGCTATTTTTGGGGTGTGGAAGACACATAGAAAGTCTTCAATTCAGGCTTGATTTTGAGGAAGGGATAATAAGGAGAAATGGTCCTGTTATTTTAAAAACAACAAATATATTAAAAAGTGATAAAAATTGCACTTCTTTAAATGTATAGATCAACTAGGATAATTCCATGCCTCCTAGCTTGTCATGGAATTTTGTTTCATCAATAAAAGTTTCAATTTCTTCATCTTTAAAGTAAGCATTTAGGCTAGCTGATCTTTGTCATTTCTTTAAACTCTAATATTCTGTGAATCTAAAAGTTCACATACTGTTGCATACTGGAAGCCCTGAGAAGACTAGACAGCATTCTGGCAGAAATCAGATTTAGACAAACATTTATACCATACACCAAGATAAGCTCCAGAAGGATGGGAAGAAGAGGAAGAAGAGGAGGAGGAGGAAGAGGAGAAGGAGGAGGAAGAGGAAGAGAAAGAGGAGGAGGAAGAGGAGGAGGAGGAAGAGGAGAAGGAGGAGGAAGAGGATGAGGAAGAGAAAGAGGAGGAGGAGGAAGAGGAAGAGAAAGAGGAGGA
>NW_027187325.1:9122741-9135006 GCF_028583685.1 Petaurus breviceps papuanus
GAGGAAGAGGAGAAGGAGGAGGAAGAGGAAGAGAAAGAGGAGGAGGAGGAGGAAGAGGAGGAGGAGGAAGAGGATGAGGAAGAGAAAGAGGAGGAGGAAGAGGAAGAAGAATAGCAGCAATAGTAGCAGCAGCAGCTACTGTAGCAGTAGCAGGGGGAGGAGGAGGAGAAAACAGGAGGAAGGAGAGGAAGAGGAGTGCCACAGTTGCAGCAGTTAACATTTTTATAGTACTTTAAGATCTGCCAAATCTTAAATTTGCCAAGATTTGCCAAAATTTACAAATATATCATTTTACCCTCACAATAATGATGGGAGACACATGATATTATTATCCCCATTTTATAGATAAGGATAATGAAGTAAAGAGAAGTTAAATGACTTGCCCAGGATCTCATAGCTAGTAAGTACCTGAGACTGGAGTTGAGCTCCACGTGCTGGGTTTGGAGTAAGAGGATCTGCATTCAAATGCTGGTTCTACTACTTGCTCTCTGTGTGACCTTCAGCAAGTCACCTAACTTCTCTGTGCCTCGGGTTCAATAACTCAATAAACAAGATTGTAAAAGTAGGAGGGGGTAGATTAGGAAGGGCTTTGAATGCCAAACAGAGCAGTTTGATCCTAGAGGCAATAAGGAGACATGGAAGTTTATTGAGTAGGGAAGTGGCATGGTCTGACCTGCGCTTTAGAAAAATCATTTTGGTGACTGAATGGAGGATGGATTGACGTGGGGAGAAACTGAGGGCAGGCAGACCCAGCAGCAGGCTCTTGTAATAGTTTAGGTATGAAATGATGATTACAGATGTAGCAGGTTCCTCTATAAAATGAGAAGATTGAACTGGCCCCTCCCAGCTCTGAATCTGTGATCTGATCCTGTGAGCCTACCTGCAAAGAGCACTGTGGGTAGGACCACATGAGATAATAGAACCTGAGGCCCAAAGTCCACTGATGTGGGACTGTGCTCATTGGTGGAGATCAATGCCACATGGCTCCATAAGGGTCAGGGCAGAGTCAGCAGAAGCCGGAGAAGAGAGAGCTCTTCGGTCTCTGGGCTCTCACGTCTCTTTGGGGGCTTCTGGCCTCCAACATCAATGCAGACGATGCAGAGTATTCCAACTTATCTTCGGGGTCGTGAAAGGAGAATGGGAAGAAACTTCTTCTGGGAAGGAGCTGACGTTACCAGTGTCCATTATGCTCGGGCGCTTGCTACAACAGAGGCTTTGGGGAATTTTGTCCTTGGTTAAGATCTAAGGATCTAAAACTAACTCTCTCACCTTTTCTTTCTCTCTGGCTGTTAGTCTCTGTCTCTCTGAAGCTTTCTCTCTCTCTCTCTCTCTGTCTCTCTCTGTCTCTGTCTCTCTCTCTCTCTCTCTCTCTCTCTCTCTCTCTCTCTCTCTCTCTTTTTCTCGCCGAAGTAATTCACTCCCAAAAGGAGAGCTCCTTTCACTCTCTTATCTGGGATATATTCTTCTGTGTATCCTTTCTCTGACTTCAGTTCTGCTATCAACCTGTGTGAAAGGGTTTCTTTGGCGTTTGCTCTGCATATGCTCATTGTGGAACTGGTATTTAGTGGAAAGGAAGTCAAACGTTGTACACAGAGCTTGAGGTATTTCTTTCCCCAGGAATGCATAGCAATTAGGGGCTTAACTTGAACCTGAACATACCCTAGGCTAGCAATATTTAAGGAAGAAGATGGCTGTAATTCTAGTCTGGTACTTCCCTCTCTAAAGAGAGCACAATGGTCAGCCTCTGCCCTCCATCTCTTGCTTCCCTTCCTGGCAGGAATTAAAGTCTGCCTTGGAGAAGGGATGGGGGAGGAGATACTAGAGATATGTCTATTCCAGCTTCCTTGTGAGCCAAGCTGAGACATCCTTCCCTACATACGTGACAATGGAAGAGACTGTGACCAGTTACAGATAGCAGAAGGTCTTTCGATAGCATCGCTGATAATTATGGACATGTCCATTAGGTCAGAGACATGAAGTTTAAAAAATCAATGCACCGGTCCTGACGGTGTATACAATGTTCTCCACCCAGAATCCCCAATCCCTGCAAAGACGAGGCGGTGGGGAGGAGGGGGGGATGGGCGGGAGAGGGCACATAATCTCAGCTCTTCTCTAGAGCGGTATTTGCTCACAATGAGAGCTCAGTGTCATTATTTTATTCTTTCCATTGACATCATTGTAGCCAGTCTAGAGTTTGTAGTCAGTGTAGAGTTTTTCTGGTCTCCTTACTTCACTCTGCATCAGTTCACAGGGACATGAGTCTTAAGCAACAAAGGGGCCAATGATTTCTTAGGGTACCAGAAGATGGTAGGAAGAAATCCAGAAGAAATAAAGAAGCTTAGAATATTTGAGTTCAAAGGGATGAGTAATCATCTAGTTCCACCCTCTCATTTTATAGGTGGGTAAACTGAGGCCCAAATCAGGAACATGAACTGCCTCACATCACATAATAGAAACCAGCCCAGTTCACTGTTCTCACTATACTAGTCTTGTGAGGCATCTGTTCTTCTCACAAGAAAGAGCAGGTTTTTACAAATTATTTCTTGATCTCTTTTTTTTTCCTTTTTGGAGGGGGGAAGGCAAGGCAATTAGGGTTAAGTGACTTGCCCAAGGTCACTTGGCAAGTAAGCATTAAGTTCCTGAGCTCGGATTTGAACTCAAGTCCTCCTGACTTCAGGGCTGGTGCTCTATTCACTGTGCTACCTAGCCACCCCATTATTTCTTGATCTTAACCAATCCAGTTGATCTAGAACCAGTTCCATCTTTGTTGAGTAATTTTCCCTGCACTGTGTTATCACAGATACCCTTCTGCCTAGCTGGTCTCCTTACTCTCCCATGAAAACACTTAGCTTACTTTCACTTCCCTGCCTTCCTTCATGCCATTCATGCCCTGCCTCATTCCCTCCTATAATGCCTTTTCCTCTAATCTTTCTCAATCCAAATCATTTAAGGCCAAACTCAAGGCCTACCTAAAAGCAGCTAGGTGGTATAGTAGATAGAGAACCAGACCTGGAGTTAGGAAGATCTGAGTTCAAATCTGACCTCACACACTTACTAGGTCTGTGACCCTGGGCATGTCACTTAACTCTTGTTTGCCCCAGTTTCCTCATCTGTAAAATGAGCTGGAGAAGGAAATGGAAAATCAGTCTAGTATCTCTGCCAGGAAAACCCCAAATAGGGTCACAAAGATTTGGGTATGACTGAGGAATGGCTGAACAGCAACAACAGACCTCATCCCTTTCTTGAAGTTTTTCTTGACCATTCCAATTCTCCTTGATTTTTCCTTCTTCTGAACCACTACAACCTAAGGATTCATGGAAGGGTATTAAGGCTGTATGGACACATACTAGATTTCTATTTTATAGGTGGAGTTAAACTTCAGATATTTTTGTCAAATTACTGAATTTATTTTCATATTGTCAGCTCAAGTGAGGATATTAATTCCCAGTCCTTCCTACGTCTCTAAATCACTGATGCTTAGGAGACTGGACCTTGGAACTACAAGTCTTTAAATCTTGTCTTTCTCCTTTCCCTCCTGGCCCGAGCATATTGAGCAGGGAATCCCAACTCATGCTTCTGCTGGGCAGAAGAGTTTGTACAATTTTCTTTTCTCTCCCCAAAATGACAGGTTTAGAGGTGAGGCCAAGAGCGAATGCTCAGCAACTGTCTGGATTAACAGCTTGACACATCTCCTCTGCTTCTCTGCTGGCTCTTTTTCATTAGACAATTGGATGTTGTTAAAGCTGGTGTTAAAAGTGACACCAGAGTGGTAAAGATGCCACAGTCAGATGGCGTTAAAGGTGACACCAACACCACTGAGTTCTGTGAGCATTCAAAAGTGACAGCTCCTTCCACAGCCATCTCCCAGGAGCCCACGGGGTGGGCAGAAAAGTCTCCTTGAAAGAAGGCAGGCTTGTGGAGGAACTGCAGAGTGAAGGCTGGAGAGAGATAGCTGAGCCCAAGAAGCCAGGGTAAATCACTGGTTCAGTTGTTGGCATGAGCATAGAGGGTCCAGAGAGGTTAAAAGAAAGAGCAGGACATGAGCTAGATTATGGACCTGTCTCTTATGCCAGAGCTTAACTTGGTTTAAAAAACAACAACACTTTAAGGCATTTTTATGTCCTACTTTGTATTTGGTTCTTTTTAGGATATCAGGAAGTAATAATGTCCTTGCCCTCAAGAAGCTTACACTTTAATTGGAAAGACTGGACAGGACACATATAAACATAAACCAAACAATTAGAGAACAATACAAAACAATAAATAATTAAATGGAGGAGGCAAGAGAAGATGAAGTTTACATTTTGAGGGTTTTTTCAGGTGGTGACCAGTAGATTCTATTTTTCACTTTGCCCACTGGTTCCAACAGATCTGGGCAGCTCTCTTCTATGATTTCTAAAAATATGATTCATAGGTTCTTTGTTTCATTATGTGTTTCAGGTAGTACAGTGATTCTTAAACTATCTCTCCTCAATCTTTTTTCCAGATCTGTTGTTGTTACTTTAAGATACCTTTTTCTTTTTTTTCCAGTTTATTTTTCCAGTCTTTTGCTTTTGTTTTGGTATTTTTCATGGCAGCATGGAGTCATTAATGCTTCTCTTTGGTTGTTGTTTGTATAAGCTTCCTTACCTTTACTCTTAAGCTGTTAAATTTGTTTCCAAATCTTTCTTCCATAACTAACCCTCATTTCTTTCCCATTTTCTTCTCATGTTCTAATTTAATTCATAAAAAAATATTTTAAAACTTTTTCTTAAACTCTTGCTTCATCTCTACCAGGAATGTCTGTTTTTCTTTGAAGTTTAGCTTGTAGAAGTGTTGAATTCATTCTCTTCTGGGTTTATGTATGATGGGGATTTTGTTGCTGTTTGTTTGTTTGTTTATTCTTCTAGTCTACTTCTTGACTTTACACTTTATGTTAGGGCTAAGATCTACACACTTCTGGAGGGAGTGCTTATCTCTTGCTGCTGTACTATTCCAGGATCTCAGGGACAGCTCAGGTTGGAAACCTGCAAGCTTTCAGTGCTCATTGGTGGAGATCAACTCCCCATACCTCCATAAGTGTCAGGGCAGAGTCAGCAGAAGCAGGAGAGATCTCTTCAGTCTCTGGGCTCTCAAGTCTCTTTGGGAGCTTCTGGCCTCCAGTGTCAATGGAGAAGATGCAGAATATTCCAAGCTATCTTCAGGGCCATGAAGGGACAATGGGAAGAAGCTCCTTCTGGGAAGGAATTGATCATTGACCTCCTGGTTTGAGCTCTTCAAGTTCCTGACTTGGGTTAGGTTCTGAGCAACGTACTTACTGACTTGAACCAGTTGGAGTTCCAGTAGACTGTTGCTAGACTTAGCCCTCATAACTAAGCTAAAAAGCTTTACTATTTTATAGCAGCAGAACTACAGATTTCCCTTTGGGCTGAGGTTGCTTCCCTGTTAATTCTCTCTGCAGTTCAGACAGAGATTTACACACACACACACACACACACACACACACACACACACACACACAAAACTTGTTTTGCTCCTACAGTCAGACCCACATCCCACATAGCTGCCACTGCTTTTGAACTTACTCCTCATCAAGTACATAGCCTAAGACTGGCAACCTGTTCTCACACCAAATGTCACGAGTTTCTTGTTTCTTGGGCATAAGTTTCTTCCTCAGTCCTCTCTGGATCTGTGAGCAGGAACAGGGCAGTGAGTGGTAGTGTTCTTATGGAGTCATTTCAATAGTATCCAATTCTTTATGACCCCATCTTTGGGTTTTCTTGGCAAAGATACTGGAGTGGTTTGCCATTTCCTTCTCTAGTTCATTTTACACATGAGGAACTGAGGCAAACAGGGTTAAGTAACTTGCCTGGGGTCACATAGTTATTAAGTGTCTGAGGCTGCATTTGAACTCATGAAGATAAGTCTTCCTGATTCCAAACCCACTGTGCCAATGACAGAGCTTCCCATTGGCACCAGCCAAGGGCAAGTTCTTCTCTATGGGTCTGGGACTTCCTATTACCCTGGTGCATAGCTTCAGCATTGTTTAACTCTCTTCACTGGAACGCTCTCCATGACTCTTTCTGGCTAGTCTCCATCCCCAGTGTCTTCAGACCTCTCTGTCTGTTTCTTATGCCTATCTGGGTTGGAAAAATGATAGCTACACTGTCACTTTTTCTTGGGTTTCCTGATCAATATTCAGTCTGGTATGCTTTTCTGATCTATATGGAAGAGTTAGAGGAGAGAGTTTGGCCATGCTCCCTCCTGCTCTGCCATCTTGGCTCCTCCCTAGCATGGACCATTGCAAGGGCCTGCTCCCTGCTTCTGCTTTCTCTTTCTCTCTCTCTAAGGCATCCTCCAAAGAGCTGCCAAAATAATCTCTCTAAAATACAGCTCTGAGCATGTCACGCCCTGCTCAGAAAATCTTCAGTGCTTCCTATAGTCTCTAGAATAAATTCCAAACTTCTGAGTCTTGAATTTAAATCTCCACAATTTGGCTCTGGTCTCTTTTCCAGGTATAATTCACCTTATTCCCTCTACCTATTCTATATACTAGATGAACTGTTCTACTTGCTTTTCCTCAAGCTTGTCATTTCATTTCCTGTGTTTAATCCCTATGCCTCTTCATTTGTATATTTACATTTCCTTTAAGGCTTAGCTTGTAATAGGTACAGTGGAGAGAGTGCTGGGCCTGGAGTCAGGAAGACTCATCTTCCCAGGTTCAAATTTGGCCTGAGACATTTACTGGCTGTGTTACCCTGGGCCAGTCATTTAACCCTGTTTGCCTCAGTTTCCTTATCTGTAAAATGAGCTGGAGAACGAAATGGCAAACCACTTTAGTACCTTGACCCAGAAAACCCTGAATGAGGTCATGAAAAGTCAGACACAACTGAAAAACAACTACAAACCTCTAGGGGAAGCCTTTCCTGGTCCCTTTAGCTGTCTGTGTTCTCTGCTTCCTCAAAGCATCTTGCATATACTCAGCTGTTTACAGGTGCAGGACTATTACTGCTACTGCCTCCTCATCACCCCCACCACCACTACCACTTCCATGGAATGTTGTGTGCTATAGAAAACTGACCTCAGAGTAAGGAAAACTTGGGTTCAAATCTGGCCTCTGATGCATATTAGCTGTGTGACTGATGGGCAAAATGGTGTCCCAGACAATCCTTTAAATAAGTTGTAGAGTAGGTGCTCATCCATGTTAGTATTAAAAAAAAAAAAAGGAATTCTCTCTCTGGGAGTTCCCAAAACCAAGAGTCTCTACACTGGGGGCCCTCCCCCCCAGTGGACCATGGCATGAGCCCAAGAAGTAACTAATTAGAGGGTGGAAAGATGGATCTTGTTCCACCCTCTCCGTGAGGGCCAATCACAAAGTTCAACTTCAATCTAACTATATAAGTACCTTCAACCTCCCACAGCTGGCCTTCCATAGCTGTGCAAACTCCCAAACTTCCCTCTTCTGCCCTGGATCTTGATCTTTCAGGCTAGGTATAACCTAATCACAACTATGGCAGCTCAGCAGGCAAACATCTGTCTCCCCCACTCCCATCACCTTCCAGCTGCACAGACATCCCTTAGCAAGTTGGCTCCATTTCCTAGAGCGGCGGCTGGTAAGTGCCCCACCTCACCTCATTTTTGGTTTGGTTTGGTTTTTGGTGGGAAAGCTTGGGAAGCACTGAAT
Source organism: Petaurus breviceps papuanus (assembly GCF_028583685.1). NCBI lineage: Eukaryota > Metazoa > Chordata > Mammalia > Diprotodontia > Petauridae > Petaurus > Petaurus breviceps. Next base: position 9,130,405 of record NW_027187325.1, read on the forward strand.
GAGCAGGCATCACAGATCTCATTATATTGCTCTTTCTCAAGTAGGCTCCCAGCTTCTGAACTTCCCTATTTGCTATGCAAGGTGGCACCATCTTTCTAGTCTAGATTCTCAGCTTCCTTATCCTGGGTTCGTCAATGAAAATCGCTCTCTTTAAAGTCACCCGTGATCGCTTGGCAAATCTGATGGCCTTTTCTCAGTCTTCATCTTTCTTGACCGCTTTGCAGCATTTAACAATGTCTACCACCCTCTTCTCTTGCTCTCTTCTAAGTCACTGAAAATAAAATGTGTCACTTATAGAGATCTTCGTATTTGCACACTTTAAAAACTTGGAAAAGGAATGTTCTCTTTGTCTTAAAATCTTCCAAACTGAGATTTTCAAGTAGGTATTCAATCCATTGCTAAAAACATAAAAATTCAAAACTTTTAATTAATTTATAAGACTATGTGAGTGATAACAGGAAGATGGAAATTTTCTAGCCAAGTTTGAATAAAAAATCTTTGCATGGTTGGTGGATGGGCTGAAAAAATTAGTATCACGATTTACTGAGCATGGCCGATGGTGCACTTCTTTTATCCTTTATATTCTATTCTTTTAACTTCTGTTCTATGAAGCTTCAGGAGGTGGCATGTTTTTTTTTTTAAGTTATGAACAAGTATTAAAATAAACTGAACTTAGAAGCAGACCTTTGAATCACTATATCACAAAGTGTTAAACTAAGATTTTAAAAAGTTAATAAAGGGGGTGGCCAGGTAGCACAGTGAGTAAGAGCACTGGCTCCAGTGTCAGGATGACCTGGGGATCAAATCCAGGCTCAGACACTTGGCACCCATCCAGAAACACCTGGCCGTGTAATATTGAGCAAGTTACTTAACCCCAATTGCTTAGGGGAGGCCAGGTGGCACAGTAAGTAAGAGCACTGGCCCCAGAGTCAGGATGACCTGGGGTTCAAATCCGGGCTCAGATACTTAGCACCACACCCAGAAATAACTGGCCTTGTAACCTCGAGCAAGTTACTTAACCCCGATTGCTTAAAAAAAAAAGTTAATAAAGCACCTCAACCCTATGGTTCTCAGTAAAAAAAAAAATCTCACTTATTATTATTATTACTGTTAGTAATAATATTCTAGTGAGAGCAAAAAGTTTTTTGTCATTAACAAATATTTTCAGAATATTTCATCCTTCCCTCATCTTTTTAAAATGTCTATTTTGTGTAAGTTTTATTAGTGTAAGCAGTTATTAGCATAACATTATATATTTATAATTTATTAACAAGCAAATACACATCTCTTTAGGATGCCCATTCAAAGGTTGTTGTATTTTTTTTTTTACTAATAGTGTTTTGTGAGCAAAATACAAATAGATGACAATGATGTTAGATAACATGTTGGTTGAGCCACCTGCGTAGTGATGATAATTCTGTCTCTGATACTTACTAGCTGTGTGACCATGAGTGAGTATTTTAACCACTCTGAGTCATAACTTTCTCACCTATAAAAATGGGAATAATAGCAACTGCCTTACAGACTTTTTGTGAACGTCACTAGAGATAATATAAGCAAAGGGCTGTGTAAGTCTTATGATATCAATGTCAACTAGTTATTATTCTGAATTACAAACTCATATTTTCCTTTTCCAAGACTTCCTGTCTCTCTTATCTCCCCTTTCTGATTATAAAGCTATTTAAGAAACACCGTAGCTTTATAATTTTTAGACTCCCTTGTGGACTATAGGACCATAGGTGCCCAATCAACAATGAGTGTTGATAAGCATGAAAATATTTCTCCCTATTGGCAGCTTCTCATAGGGCATGCAAATACTACCCCCCAAAGACTGGCACATCAGGCCATTCGCCCAGGCTATGGGGGAAGGGGGCCTGTGCTGTTTGGCAGTGACTCAAGGACACAGCTCCCTGCAGAGAAGTAGAGGGCTCTGTTGGCTGCTGCAAAACTCTGAGCTCAGACCCATATAATTAGCCCATATCTCTACCACCCCCACACTGTCCCACACCATTGTTAATGAAGGGAAATGGATGGAATTGTCTTTCTTCATTTCATAAAATCACAAATCTCGCGCTCAAAGGGACTTGGAGGCCATGGAGTCCAACTCTCCCTTTTTTTTAACTGATTAGGAAACGGAGGCCCTGGATGATTAAGTGACTTAAATCACCAAAGTAGTATGTGGGGAGGGGGGGATCTGAACTCAGGGCCTCTGAATACAGAGCCAGGATTCCTTCGTTTATAGCACCTGAAGATTTTAAGAAACCTTTTGGTGACTTCTATTCAATCAACCTATCAACAAGGATTTATTAAGTACCTATTCTAAATATAATTTATGGTATAAATATATAAAATAACATATATAATTATGTCTAATATCTAATATAATATAAAATAAAATAAATAAAAAGTTGTTAAATACAAGGTAATTTGGAATGGAAGGCATTAGCATTTAGGGAAATCAGGAAAAGTTTCATATAGAATATGGTACTTTAGCTATCTATGCCCCTGAAGGGGTGTTCAACCATGAACTTATCGCTTTTATACATATATGTGCGTGTATGTGTGTGTGTATACATATATATATATATATATATATATAGAGAGAGAGAGAGAGAGAGAGAGAGAGCTGTATTTCAGTATAATGGGTTTCCTTTGTAATCCAATGTATTTTATTTTATTCTTTCAATAAGATTATTAAGAGAATGAGCCCATAGGTTTCACCAGACTACCAAAAGGATCCGTGATACAAAAAAGATTAAGAAGGCCTGCCTTAAATGAAGAGAGGTGAAAGTAAGAAGGGAGTGCATACCAGACGTGGGAGATGGCCAAGACAAAGGTGTGGAGTCAGGAGATGGAATGCTTATGTGTAAGAAACAGAGAGAAAGCCAGTTACACTGGATTCACTGAATGTGGAATGTAATGTTTGATGAGGTTAGAAAGATGAGTTGGGGCCAAGGGTGAAGAACTGCAAAATCTAAGCAGAATTGATGTTGTTTCTAGAGGAACTTGGAAGTCATTGTAGTTGAGTGAGTAGGGGAATCCCATGTTCACATCTGCACTTAAGAAAAATTCTTTTGGCAGCCATGTTTAGGATAGACTAGAGTGGGGAGGGACATGAGGCAGAGAAATTAGTTACAATAATATAGTCAAGAAGCAACAAGGGCCTGAACTAAAGTATACATAAAGAAGAGTTGGATAGGGAAATTTCGTGTAGATAGAAATGGTATGATTTGCCAAATCCTTGAATATGTAGGGTGAGGGGAAATGAAGAATCCAAGATCATGCCAGTGGTATGAACCTGGGACACTGGAAAGATATTGATGCCTTCAATGGAAATAGGGAAGTTCGGGGAGGAGGAATGAGTTCAGTTTTGGACATATTGAATTTAAGGGTATCTCTAGGACATCCAGTTTCAGATGTCCAACGGACAATTGGGCATGTGAGACTAGAGGTCATTTCTGGGAGTCATATGCATAGAGATGATAATTATACCCATGGAAACTGATGAAGTTACTAAAAGAGAGACTATAGAAGGAGAGGAAAAGAGGGTCTAGAGCAAAAACTTGGGGAACACCCACCATTGAAGGAGGGATTTGGATGATGAACCAGAAAAGGAGACTGTAAAGGAGAAGTCATATCAGTAGGAGGAAATCAAAGAGAACAGTGTCATGAAAACCAAGAGAACAGAGAGTATCCAGGAGGAGAGGACAGTCAACAGTATTAAATGCAGCAAATAGGTCGAGAAGGACGAGGCTTGAGTAAAGACAAACAACTTTGCAATTAAGAGATCTATGGCAACTTTTTTTTTGTTTGACTTGAAAACATTTTATTTAATATATACAAATTGTTAAATACAAAAAGTAGATTAAAGCAAAATAGTTGCTTTTTTGTGGCAGTCAAAATGCACGTAATGCATAATTCAGAAGAAAATGCATCCAAGCCCCCACCCCCCAGCATTTAGAACTAAAATTCTACTGAAATCTTTAATTGTTTCTAAATCAGTAAGATATTTGGCAGCGTTTCATGGGTAATGGCTAAATATGTTCTGCATGTGAACTGAAAAAAATGTTATAGATCGCATATGTAAAAATGTGAAGCACTTAAAATGTGACTTAACTGATAATACAGAAAATGTCCATTTCAAATAATGGTGTTAAAAAACATTTGTGTAATAAAATCATGAGAACACATAAAAATAAACTTTAACATACTCTAGTCAGTTTTATGAAAATTGCTAAGTGCACTAGTAATAAATAATTTGTCAAATTGTTTATAAACAGCTCCTAATGTTTGGCAATATTGTAAACATTAGCACATGTTTCAGTTGAGTTATGAGGTTTGAAGGCATTCTACAAAGGGTTAAGAATCAAATGAGAGGAGAGGAGGTGGAGGTAGTCAGCTTAGATAACTTTTTCAAGAAATTTTGCTGATACAGAGAAGAGAAATATAAGCTGGTAGTTTGAGGGGATGGTAAGTCTAATGAAGGATTTTTAAAGGTGGGGGAGAGAGACATGTTTGAAGGAAATAGGGGAGGGATGAGCAGATAGGGTCAAAGGAGAGAGAGAGAGAGAGAGAGAGAGAGAGAGAGAGAGAGAGAGAGAG
>NW_027187325.1:9135016-9141911 GCF_028583685.1 Petaurus breviceps papuanus
GAGAGAGAGAGAGAGAGAGAGAGAGAGAGAGAGAGAGAGAGAGAGAGAGAGAGAGAGAGAGAGAGAGAGAGTGTATAGTGAGGCTGTCCCCCACATATAGCATAGGGATGTAATTGTGTGTCTTGAAGGGAGGTGGACTAGACATCCTCATCCCTTCGCTCTTTTTCAAGGAAAACTGTAATTCCTTCCAAGAGGGGAAGCAGAAGTTAGAACACAGAGGTTGATCATTCTGCTTTCTTCAAAGAGAAGTGGTATCAGGCTAGAATTACATCTCTCTATACATAGTTTTCACATTCAAGCTAAAGTTCTGATCACTAGTCGTTAATAGGGAAACAGGGCCCCAGGCTTTATACCCAAGACTTGACTAACTTTCCACAAATACCAATTTCACAATAAACAGACACATAATGACAAAGAAATTAGGTTCATCCAAGTTGATAGCAAAACAGAAATTAATAAAATATATGTAGGAAAATGTATACCAGACAATATAGAGTGAAGGACTTCTCCCATTACAAGTGAGTTAAGTTAGTCCAACCAAGAGAGAGAGTCCTAGATCTCACCCAGAGGGAAATTCCCTGAAGTCTCTAGTGTAGCAAGCTTGGGATAGAAACATGATGGAGACTGTCAGCTCCTCTCATGTCAGATTATTTTCCCTTCAACAGCCTGAAGTGGGGTTGGCCTCCTCCATCTTCTCTCTCAAAACTGGAAGCCAGAAGGGCCTGAAGCAACTAAAAAGCCTGAATCCCCCGAGATCTGGAGAGACTGAAGACAGTGGACATCTCCTGTCTTTTGCTCTTGCCAATGCTGGCCCAGTGTTCTATAGGCACAAGGCACGGATCTCCGCCAGTGAGGAGAGAGTCCCATACTAATGGTCTTTGGGACTCAGGTTACATGTATGTGTGCAAGAGAAAGAAGCAGAGAGAAACAGAGACAGAGAACTGAGAGGCAGTCTTTTGGATAAGAGAAGAAGGGATCTGATCAAGTGCTCATGTAAAGAGGTTGGCCCTGGCACGGAGAAATATTACTTTCTTGTCAGAGACTAGGGAAAAGAAGAGGAAGAGATTATGTTAAGGGGTTTTGAAATGAAGAGAATAAAAGAAGGGGAAGTTCATATTAAAGGATCTTAATTTTCTCAGTAAAATGAGAAGCAAAGTCCTTAAAGGAGATTAAAGGGAAAAGGGAAAGTATGGGAAGCTTAGGGATAGAAGAGAAGGTTTGGAATAGCTTCTTTGGGAGTCATCTGGGAACACAATCAGAAAGGAATAAAAGGATTGCCTTGCTGTGGTGAAGGCCCAGTTGAGATTGGATAAAATAAAAGCATAGTGTGCCCAGTCAGCAAGGTTCGGAGTTATAGGATGAAGAGGAGAAAGTTCCCTCTTGTCATGAGGGAACAGCAGTCTTATCTGAGTAAGGACTGTGAGGGCAGTGACCAGACTTTTCCTTAGATTACACCACATTGAAAGCACCAAAAATTTATCAGCTCCCAGACTGAGCTGAGAAAACAGCAGAAGGATATAAAATACAGAAGCTCAGGCCAGTCATCTCCCTGAAAGTTGAGCAGAGCCCAATTTAAATATGAATTCCAAAGTAAAAAAAAATAGGCTGGAAAAATGAGAAAACAACAACAAAAAGAATCTGATCATAAAAAGCTAGATGACAGGAAAGCTCAAAAAGAAGACAATGACATGAAAACAGCTACAAGCAAAGTCTCAAAGAAAAATGTAGATTGGATGTAAGTCCAACAAAAATTCCTAGAAAAGGTAAAGAAAGCTATTTAAAAAAGAGCAAAAAATGATTTTAAAAATCAAATAAGAATAGTAGAAGAATAATTGGGAAAAGAAATGAGGTCTATGAAAGAAAATTATGAAAAGAATTAACACCTTGATTTTTAAAAAAAGGCACAAAATACTTAAGAAAATAATTCTTAAATATCAAAATTGACCAAATGGTAAAAGAGGCACAAAAAGTACTGATGAAAATAATATTCTAATTGGACAAGTGGAAGCTAATGACTCTATGAGACATTAAGAAATGATTTTTTTAAAAAGTCAAAAGAATGGGAAAAAAATAACAAAATTGTGAGACTTCCTCCAACTACATTCATTATCATATGAGAGCAGAGGAGGCAAATGAATGTAAGTATGAGTGAATGAAAAAGTATTTATCATGCTCTTACTATGTGTCAAGTACTATGTTAAGGCTAGGAATACAGTTCAGTCCCTGCTCTCAAGGAACTCATACTCTAATTGTGGGAGACAATGCATAAAAAAAAGTTCGAGTGCACAGGGGATCAAGGAGTACTCATAATCTTCTTCTATGGCTATAGTATGAAAGAAGGTACAGTAAGTTCTGAAGAGGGTAGCCAGAAATGTGGTGATGGAAAGGGAGTCAGCTCTCACTTAGGACTAATAAATAGATGTAATATTTGTGAGAAAGGAGCACCTGGTTGAAGGGGAATCCATTCATCATCAAATAAGAATTCCAGAGGATGTGGTATGTGAGATGGACAAAATTGGGATGGGGTATAGATGGGATAAAGATGAGGATGATGAAGATGAGAGGAGGGGGAAGAAGTAAGGTTGGGGCTTTTTCTTCTCTAAGTTGCTGCTTGATTAGTAAAAGAATGGGGAGGGATATTGGAGAAGCTATGAGGTAACAGGGGGTGGCAGGTATGTAATGAAATTCACAGTCTCTAAAGCATGTTACAGAGGGAGCTAGGTCACATCTGGATTGGCTCTTCCTCTGAAATGGCTATTGGAGGGGAGCAGGCAGTGGTATTAGTTAGGGATTGGTGCAGAAATTATGGGTCAGTGGGGTTTGCTTTACTTCAAGGCTATCCTCAATGCTCATTTTAATCTGATGTTTCCCCAAAAAGTGAAACCACAGACATAAATGGAGTATAGCAAATTACCAACAATGATTTGCATAAATGAGGTGGTATCCAAGCTATTAAGAACATATATGATAGTCGTGCAGCAAGATTGAGGAATAACAAATGGGTAACTTTAACGAAGCACTGATCTTCATGGAATTCTTTTAAAATGAAGCTCTTTTTTTCAATCAATAAGAATTCACTTTCTCTCCTCTCCACCTCTGCCCCCAAATGAGAAAGAAACCTGTATAGTCAAGCAAAACAAATTCCCATATGGGCAAGGTTTGATATTATGGTGACTTACCTTATAGTGGTAACTGCTAAATTGTGTGTGATGCTGCCTGTGGCTCCTCAGTATGTAAATTCTTTCTTTTTGGCTGCTTGTAATATTTTTTTTTAATCTGGAAACATTGGGTTTGAGCTGTAGTATTCCTGGGAGTTTTCATTTTGGGGTTTCTTTCACAGGGTGACTAGTAGGGTCTTTTCCTTCACCTTGCTCTCTGGTTCTAGAGATCTAGGCAATTTTTTTTTCAATTTCTTGAAATTTTAAATGAAATTGTTCCATTTACTATTGAGTGCCCAGTTTGGTTTTGATTTCATGAATATCATGCTCCCTCACTAGGTACCCCCTGGTGACTCCTCCACTTCCTTCTTTTCAGCTTCCTTCTACGTATTGTCTTCTTTCATTAGATTGTGAGATCCTTGAAGTCAAGGACTTTCTTTTTCTTATTTGTATCCCCAGTGTTTAGCATAGTGCCTACTATATGCCTATTGATTATTGGCTGTTAAAACATGATGTCTCCTCTCTCTCTCTCTCTCTCTCTCTCTCTCTCTCTCCCTCTTTCTTTCCTTCTCTTTTTCTCTCCCTCTCTTCCCATCTTTTTTTTTCTCTTTCTCTTTTTCTCTTTCTCTTTTTCTCTCTCTCTCTCTCTCTCTCTCTCAAAAGAGTCATGGCTTTCAGATACTTCAGTGATTCTTAAATTATATCTCCTCAATTTGTTTTTCAGGTCAGTTTTTGTTTTTGATTTGCTATGCTACCTTATATTTTCTTCAAACTTTTAAAATCTCTTTTATTATTTCTTGTCTTATTCTAAGTCTGTACAACATACAGTGCACAGGCTACTTGCGGCCCACCAAAGTGTCCTGTGGGGTAGATGGTATGTGGGCCTGTTTAAGATTCCCTACATTTTTCGCAGGCTGCCCAAAATCCTTTGGCAGGTTGCAAGCAGCTAGCGGGCTGTAAGTAGCCCACAGTGTTGTGCAGGCCTGTGTTCTTGAGTCATTAGCCTTTATTTGGTTCATTTTAATTTTCAGGGAGTTTGTTGCTTGAATAATATTTTGTACCTCTTATATTAAGTTGTTCATTCTGTTTCCAGTTCTTTCTTACTTAACTCTCAATTCTTTTCCAATTTTTTTTCTTCTAGCATTCTCACTTAGAAAATAACATTTTAACTCTTAAAAAAACCAACTCTTCCTTTATCTCTTTCAGGAATTCCAGTTGAACTTGTGACCAAGCTTTGTTTTTCTTTCAAGCTTTGCTGGTAGCTGTTTTGGAGTCATTCTCTTCTTCTAGAGGGAATGTCTAAGCTGGTCATGCTGCTACTTTCTTCAGTGTGTTGAATGTTGTATTTTTCTAGGATCTCAGGGACAGACTGGGGACCTACAAACTTTCAGTACTCCCAAAATTATCTGATTGAAGGAAAAGTCTGATTACTATCCTCCTAATCTGAGCTACGCACATTCCTGACTTAGGTTTGGATCTGAGCAGCTCACCTGTGAGCTTGCCTCTGCTTAGAGTTCCAGTAAACTGCTGCATGACTCAGCCACTATGAGTCACCTGGAAAACTCTGCCGTTTCAGATAGAACTTCAGGTTCCCCTTTGTTCTGGTATTCCTGCAATAGTCATTCCCCTACAGGCTTTAGACTGGGCTGGAGATTAGAACTAAGACCCCTGTTCTACTTTGCTTCTAGAGTCAAAGTCACATAGCTACTGCTTGCTGCTTAACTTTTTCTTTTCTTGATTCACAGACTAAGGCTTACTTTGCCCTGGAACATAGCACCAAAGAGCAGGCTTTCTCCTCAGTCAGTCCCAAATTTGTGATTTGAAACTTAAGAGTGATCAACAGAACTGCCAAGTGGCACCTATTTCTCCCCGTGAACAAGGCTGGGATTATTTTTGCTGGATTTGGAACCTCTTCGTGACCTGATGTCCATGTTGGCCCTCATTCAACCCCTGTGCTTGAATGCTCTGAATTGTTCCTGGATAGGCCTCATCTCCAGCATCTACAGACCTCTCTGTCTCCTGATGTTGGCTTGGATTGGAAAACTCACTCACTGTGGTTTTTCGTGGATTTCCTAATCACTCAGTCTGAGGTTTTTCTAGATCTGTTTGAAGGTATTGTGAGAAGAGTGACCGTACTTCTTCCAGTTACTTCACTATCTTTGTGAAAATTTAAGACTCAGAGGAAAGTTTCCAGTACCTTGGATATCTACTCCATGAAGCATTTATGGGAAAATGTTGACAAGAATCACATGGGATTGTGAGGTATGGATATATTCACATCTGCACCAGAGGAGAGAATAGTCATGTAGGACTATGCCTAGGAATTCTGTCCCCTGGGCATTGAGCAATGGTGGAAATGGAGGTGATTTCTTAAAGTAGAATAGTCATTCCTATTCTTGGTTTATGTAGACTAGACAGAGGTCACGGGATTTGGAGAGTTTAAAGAATTGGAACAAAAGGGTGTTTGAAGGGAGAGGAGTTGCAGTAGAGAATATTGCAAGCCAAGGACTGAATTTACCTGGAAAGAGGGAAAGTGACCTGGTGGTCCAGAGATGTCAGCAATAAGGATCTGGAAAGGAGAGATAGAACTTTAGAGGAGAAGAGGTAAGTGTTGAATGATGGTGGCAGAAGGAGAGTCTAAAAGTGGCGATGGGGAGCAAGGATTATTCCAACTCATCTTCCTGGCCTAGTGTATCAAGAGGAAGAAAGGGAAGAAGCAGCCAGCCTTGGAAAGAGGCTAAGAGATTGAGTTTTTCAGGAGGAAAATAGGTTTCAATGAGCACAAGAAATTGGAAGGTACATAGGAGAATGAGGTCTAAAATGAAGAGGAGTTTACCAATAAGGTATGAGAAGGATAAGGACTGAGGAGAGCCAGAGGGAAGTTTACTATGGCGGAGGATCAGGGGACACATGCTCCCTTCCACAAGATCCCTCTTACTGATCTCAGGGGTCTCACATTCATAGATTAAGTCCTCAGGTCAGGCGCAGAATTGGGAACAATCTGCCCCTGTGGGTTGAGGGGACCCAAGAGAGGGGTGTGATGACCCTCGTTTATCCTAGGGCACAACAGTTTAAGGGAGGGGGCGATGGGCTAATGCTCTCTTGTGCAGAAGATGTCAGTTCCTAGGACAAAGCCCTAGTTTCCTTGTGCCAGTTGTAGCTCTACACCCACACATATACATGTGAAGAGGAATGATCAGGAGCACACAGTATGTTTTGCCATTATGATGCTCTAATAAGGGGGTCTTGAAGACAAGTGCAACTATACAACCAACTCAATTAGTAAATATTTATCAATTGCATTGATGATTCCAAAATAAAAGCAGAGCAGTCCTTTCCCTTGAGAAGTTTATATTTTACAGATTAATCAAAGAAGGATGTATTTAACACTTACTGAGAGCAAAGAAGGCATTGGGGTAAGTTCTCTGGGTAATACAAAGATGCTGAGATAGTTGAGGGAGTAAGGCAAAAAGTGAAAAAGCAATAAAAGAGATGAAGAATGCTGCAGAATAAAACCCTAGAGGAAGCACAAGGTGGTAGAAAAGTGGTATAGAAACCAAGCACTTGAGGATGGAGAGATGGCCCTAGTGGAAGGCTAGGTAAGAGAGGTAGAGAAAAAGGAGGAGGAAGAGGAAGAGGAGGAGGAGAGGGAGAGGAAGGGAGAGGGAGGGAGAGGAGGGGGAGAGAGAGGGAAAAGAAGAAGAAGAAGAAGAAGAAGAAGAAGAAGAAGAAGAAGA
>NW_027187325.1:9146911-9183845 GCF_028583685.1 Petaurus breviceps papuanus
ACAAAAGAAGAGAGAAGAGGGGAGGGGGACGAGGGAGAGGAGAATGAGAGGAAGATGGGGGAGGAGGGAGGAGATGGGGGGGGGGGAGAGAGTGGTGGTGAAGGGTGGGGCGGAGAAGGAGGAGGAGGAGGAGGAAGATCAAAGAAGAGGGAACACAGTCTAGGCAGTGGCTATGGTGGAAATAAATGTGGGGGTAGGAAAATGCAATATTTACGTCTTTAGGGAACACTGAGCTGGTCTGGGTGGAGTGAGAGGTTTATGTGGCAGAGCAGCAGGATACATGGCTGGAAGGGTAGCTTGGGACACATTCAGGGTGATGGGGGAAAGCTGTAATGTTAGTATCGAATATGTTGCTAAGGAATGAGTTGTGGTTGGGGGCGAGGGACTTCTGGTAAAGAGACTAAGGGTCTTTCTGCAGAAAAAGCACCTTTCCACTGAAGATCTGCTTATTCTGCAATTAAGCCATGGGTACATTTCCCGGCTTAACTGTCAGCTATGCTCTATGTAAACCAGGAATGAATATTCCCAACGCACCAACAGAAGGAAGTTCTTCATAAAAATGAAGCCTGAGGGTGTGAAGTAAAAAACAAAGCCATGTTCACACACATCCAGCAACATCCGCTCTATCAGCCACTGATGAGGCGGAAACACACTTTAAAAATCTGAGCTGTTGTTAAAACCTTGGTGGTGCACAGATGTTAAGAATTCTGAGACATTGGAGGTTCTTTCCTCTGCCTGGAATACCCTCCTCCCCCACCTCCTCTCTGACTATCCTGTCTGTTCTTCAAATCCCAGCTCAGTTCCCAAATTATAGACTTTAGAACTGTAAGGGACCTTAGAGTTTATCTAGTACAAACCCTTCACTTTCAGGTGAGAAATTGAGACCTGGAAAAGAGAAGTGACTTGTCCAAGGTTATATAACTAGATACTGAGAGGGTCTGGGGCACAGTGGTTCAGAGAATAGAGGGCCAGGCCTGGAGTCAGGAAGAATTATCTTCCTGAGTACAAATCAGACCTTAGACACTTACTAACTGTGTGACCCTGGGCAAGTCACTTAACCCTGTTTGCCTCAGTTTCCTCAACTGTAAAATGAGCTGGAGAAGAAAATGGCAAATAACTTCAATGTCTTTATTAAGAAAATCCCAAACAAGGTTATGAAGAGTTGGACATGACTGAAAAACAACTGAACTGACAAGGTCAGAAGTAGAACCCAGACATCAGGTCTCCCATCTCAGTGTTCTTTCTGCCACACTATTTTGTCTTTAGAGGTCTACCCTTCCTATCAAGTCCATGTGATCTCTGTCCTGTTTCTCCTATCAACAACAACAAAAGTGAATTGATAAACTCATTCAAGGTGAAGGATTAGTCATTTAATCCACTTCTCCAGAGAAGAGATTTGTTTGCCTTGAATGCTTGAAGAAGGCAATGCTATAACCCAAAATAATAAAATGCCAGTGGTGGGATTTCATAAACAAATGAGGGAAATATTTTGGAACTAAGTGCCTTCCCAGCACACTTTATATCATGCTGCAGAGGTGTATACAAAGAGAAGCCTGGCATCCGAAGTAATAGGGAGTGAGATAATAGTGAGTGAAAACAGGGAATTTTTACTTAATCCTATAGACATTAGAGAACTTTTGAAGTTTTTGTTATTGTTGTTTTTGATGAAAGTATTGTGTTAAGAAAATTAGTCTGGTAGCAGTGTCTTGAGAAATCAGAGGAAGAAGGGCCTAGAGAGAAGGGAGCTCATCAAGGAGATTGTTGCAGTAATTCAAGCATGAAAGCATCAACACTTCTATTGGGGTGATAGTTGTGCAAAGAGGAAGGCAGGGATGGGTGTGAAAAATACACTGAAGAAAGAATTGACAGAATCGTGGGTTAATATATTTAGAGCTGGAAAGACCTGAGAAGTTATCTGATCCTTTTCATTTTACAGGTCAGGGAACTGAGGCCCAAAGAAGTGAAATGATTTGTCCAATGCAGTGCCCTCTCTGGGTTACTTCCCCAATATGCATTTGCATTTGTGCAGAGGGTGACTAATACCTCAGATTCTAGGCATAACCCTATGGGGCAGAACTCTTTAATACTGTAGTTCATGAGCCCCCATTACTATAGTCTTAATTAACAATCAGCTAGTAGATTTAATTAGTCCTTAGGAAAGGTATTTCCTCTGATGACATTGCAAGACCAATAGCTACAAAGCGTTCTTCCTACCCCACTTTACCCCCATAAACATAAACTTCCCCAAATACACACAACATTCATGGGGAGAGTAAGGTCAGACTTAGAGTGTGAGGGTAGTGAGGCACATGTCTAGCAAAAGCAATTCCTAACTTCTGGTACTCTAGGGCCTGGAAGTCCTTTCTTTGTGAAAAGGACTTTCTATGAGCATCTCATGTAGCTTCCCTTGGGGGACATCATCTCTCTTGCTCAGGTTGCTTGGCTGGCCTTCTAATGTCTGTTTCTCTCCATAGCTTGACTCTCTATTTCCTTCAGGTGGTTGTCTCTCTGTATCTATATCTGTTTGATGCCCTCCCCCATTGCTACCTTCTGGTATAGGTACGTATTCCATAACTACCTCTAGTTCTTGAACTCAAATTTCTGTATGGCTTACTTTTTTAGTATGTAGGCACAAGGGGTCTTCCAGTTATGTAAGAATGAGAGCTAACAGAGGGACAGGCAACGCATTGTATTAATGTCAATGCAGTACTGAAAGACCAGAAGAAGGCCTCCAGAGAATGGAGTGGGTCCTCTGTGAAGGACGTGAGTCCAGTGAGATGTGAAGGCATGGAAAGGTTTTGATTTATACTGGTTGAAATCCACTATTTCATAGAAGTACATGACAATTAAATTGTTTCCCCATGTGATAAAGGAAAGAAAAAGGAAAAAAAAATGACACAGAGGAAACTACAGCACTAAAACCAAATTTTACAAAAGAAAAGAAGCCATGGTACATCAACCATTTTCAGTTCCTCCTGCAGGTTGCAACAATTCATGTATTACCCATTGGCACAGATAACCTTGGCTTGTTATCATTGTTCTAATGGCCACTGGGTGTCACTGCAGAAGGTGGGAAGCAGACCACCAGTTTTTCCTGGGAATAGCAAAATTTGGGTAATGTCTAGGTCTTTACCAGAAAAACAAATTTCAGCTCCATGTGAGTGCTCAGGCTGACAAGCCATACAATATAGGACAGACTCTATTACCTAAAAGAACCCCAAACAGAAAAGACTTGCACCTGAGTCTATGCATGGTCAGCTTTCTCCCCCTCTCTGGGGATCTACCTTCTTCAGGGCACAGAGTTCTTTCCAAAGAAGAGGACTGCACATACTGAACGGGAAGTAGCATTTTGTCTTCCAGGTAAGGATACTGAAAATCCATAGGCACTGTCAAGTTAGAGGTCACCCAGTAAGGGCTAGAAGACAGAGATCATTAGTAGTGGTGAAATAGCTATTTTTTTTTTTTGCTTGATAACAACAATAGAGAGGTCCCTGATCCTCTCACAGTACATGTTCAAGATGTGACAGAACTTCTCAGGACTTGTTAAATAGAATGCTTACTATCCATTTCTGATTATTCACATGGGTACAAATAATATTTTCAGGAGGAATATGGAAGGTTTTGCTAAATATTATGAAATTTGGGGCAAAATATTTAAAACTTTAAGAAGGAATGTGACATTTTAATCCTGATGTCCATCAAAGGCTATCCATTCAGAAAGGAAATGAAAGTGGTTTGGGAAGTGAGTAGCTATTCAGAGTCATAATGTCTGAGTATGTGATTTGGATTTCTGGACCATGGTTTCAAACAAAGCAATGGCAGAGCCTTGGATAAAAATGGAATGCCCTTAATGAGAGTCAGTAAGAAGATAAATATATAGTTAAGGCATTTATTAAGCATTTAGTAGGTGTTAGATATGTGCTAAATACTGGAGATAACAATATAAGAAAAAAAGACAGTCCCAATACTCGAGAAGTTTATGTCCTAATGGGAGGAAAAGGCAAATCATAAAAGGAAGCTGGGAAGAGAGATAGAGAAGGATAACTGAATGTGGGCAAGGTGTTGGGGATGGAAGTGTTGGAAAAGTCTAAGGAATGAAGAGTGGAGTTGTGAAGGAAACAAGCACTGCTTGGGTTCCTCATGAAATTGTATTACTAACCAGGCATTCACCAATTCCCAGAGAAGGATTCAGGGCAGAGGCATCTCTGGGGTGAGATGGCTATTGGTAAGCAGGTAGAAAAATCCAAAGAATAAGAAGTGGACATATGTGACTGGTGTCCTGCAAATCTAGTCAAAAAGATATTTAAGCTGAAAAATAAGGGCAAGAACTGCTTTCTATTTGGGTACACCAAGCCCAATACCACAAAAACCAGCAGCAGTGAAGAAGGAAGAATTGCAAAAGAGAGACCCACAAGTTCCCAAGAGACACAAACAAATAATAAAACCAAGAGCTTAAGATACCTCTATACAAATACATAAAGTATGGGTGAAAAACAAGATGAACTAGAGATCCTAAAAGCAAAGAAGCAAATTTGACCATATGGGTATCACTGAGAGTTGATGGGATGAGACCAATGATTTGAATATGGCTCTGAGGTGGTTATACTTTATTCAAAAGAAACAAGATAGATAACTGGCGGGGAGCCTGGAGGGAAGAGTAACATTATATTTTAAGAAGATATGGAGATTTTGCCAAATGCTTTACTCCACAGTGTCTTCTATTCTCATGCCTCATCATAATCCTGGGTTCTTGAAGGCTATGCCAGGGGAACACAAATTTAGGTAGTTTCTATCAGGACTGAAAATCTTTGAATATAATGCCAGGAACAGTTTAAGTTTTTTCAGGATTATCCAGTATAATCAATATTATTCAATATTGTATTAGAAATGCTAGCTATGCAGTTTTTTGTGGTAACTAAGAATTGGAAATTTAGGGGATGCCCATCAATTGAGGAATGGCTGAATAAGTTGTGGTATATGATCGTAATGGAATGTTATTATGCTATAAGAAACAAGAAGGATGGTTTCAGAAAAACCTGGGAAGACTTACATGAACCGATGCAAAGTGAAGTGAGCAGAACCAGGAAAACATTATACACAGTAACAGCAATATTGTATGATGAAGAACTGCAAATGACATGGTTATTCTCAGCAATACAATGGTCCAAGACAATTCCAAAGGACTCGTGATAAAAAATGCTATCGTACTTCAGAGAAAGCACTTATATTGTCTGAATAAAGACTGAAGCATACTATTTTTATTTTCTTTCTTTCTTCCTTTCTTTCTTCCTTTCTTTCTTTCTTTCTTTCTTTCTTTCTTTCTTTCTTTCTTTCTTTCTCTCTTCCTTGCTTCCTTGTTTTCTTTCCCCCTTCCTCTCTTCCTTCCTTCATTCTTTTCTTCCTTCCTTCCTTTCTTTCTTGAGTCTTATTGCACAAAATGGCTAATATGGAAATATTTTACATAATTACACATGTATAACCTATGTCAGATTGCTCACTGTCTTGGGGTAGGGTGAGAAGAAAAGGAGGGGTAGAATTTGGAACTCAAAACTTAAAAAAAGAATGGCAAAAATTGTTTTTACACATAATTTGGGGGAAAATAAAATGTTATTTTTTTTAAAAATGCTAGTTATAGCAATGAGAAGAAAAAAAATTGAAGGATTAGAATAGGCAAAGAGGAAACAAAACTATCTCTCTTTGCAGATGATATGATAGAGAACACTAGACAATCAACTAAAAAAACATTTGAAACAACAACTTTAGTAAAGTTAAGGATATAAAATACCCACATAAATCATTAGCATTTCTATATACTTCCAACAAAATCAAGTAGCAAGAGATAGAAAGAGAAATCCCATTTAAAATAAATGCAGACAATACAAAATACTTGGGAGTTTGCCTGCCAAGACAAACCTAAGGACTATGAACACAATTACAAAATGCTTTTCACATAAATAAAAACATATCTAAACAGTTAGATAAATATTAATTGCTAATGGGTAGGCAAAGCCAATGTAACAAAAATGACAATTCTGCCTGTTAATTTACTTACTCAGGGCTATACCAATCAAACTACCAAATTATTTGATAGAGCTAGAAAAACTAATAACAAAATTCATCTGGAAGAACAAAAGACCAAGAATATCAAGGGAATCAATGGAAAAAAAGTGAATCAGGGTGGTCCAGATTTCAAACTATATTACAAAGTGGTAATCTTCAAAACAAGCTGGTACTGGCTAAGAAATAGAGTGGTAGATCAAATTAAGTATATAACACATAGTAGTAAATAGTCATAATAACCTAATATTTGATAAACCCAAAGATCCAATCTTTTGGGATAAGAACTCAGCTTTTGACAAATATTGCTTGGAAAACTGGAAAGCAGTTTGGAAGAAACTAGACATAGAACAATACCTTACACTGTAAGATAAGGTCAAAATGGATAAATAGTAATATTATAAAGGGTGGATGGCTAAAGGGGGATATTATAAGTAAATTAGGGGAGCGTGAAAAATGTACCTGTTAGATCTATGGATAAGAGAAGAGTTTATGACCAAACAAGAGATAGAGAAGATCATAAGAAGTAAGATGGATAATTTTGATTGCATGAAATTAGAAGGCTTTTGCCCAAAGAAAATGAATGTGGCCAAAATTAGAAGGAAAATAGGAAACCAGGGGGAAAAAATTTACAGCAAGTTTTTCTTGTAAAAGCCTCATTTCTCAAATGTATAGGGAACTGAGCCAAATATATAAAGACAAGAGTCATTCCCCAATTAATAAATGGTAAAGGATATTAACAGACAGTTTTCAGATGAAAAAATCAAAGCTCTTTACAATAATAAGAAAAAAATGCTCTAAATTACTTTTGATTAGAGAAATGCAAGTCAAAACAACTCTGAGGTACTACCTCATACCTATCAGATTGACTAACAGAACAGAAAAGGAAAATGACAAACATTGGAAAAATCAGGACACTAATGTACTGTTGTCTTTGAGGGTAATCGACAGGTGCGTGGTTGTATAAAATGGTTGTAACATGTAAATAAGAAACTTTGAAGAATCAGAGTAAAAGATGTCATTAGGAAAGCATATACTTGAAAAAAATGGTCTAGTTAGAGGTGAAAGCAAGAGAAAACTGGTGGATAGTCTGTGTATTCCACTAATATCCTTAAACTTTGAAGAGGAAATGAGAAGACATCTAGCATATTGGTTGAATTCCATGTGTCAAACTTGTGGGAAGATACATTCAGCAGCTGTAAAGAATGGGCAGATATGGATGGATTGCTATCATGTCTTTGGAGGGAATATCTGCATCAGCAAGATAACAGATCTATTTGAGCATAATCATGAAAGGAAATCCAGGAACCAAAGTGAAGTGGGAAGCATAACGGAAAGTATTTAGTTTGAAATCAATTGAGGGGAGGAAATGGAAGTGTTTTTTTTTCTTCAAGTCATGCTATGGACTACATAGAAAAAGGAAATAGATATGTAAAGTAAAGATATGCAGAAAAATAAGTACAAATATGTATAGTTAAAAATTAGTAGATTTATTTGCTGGCATTCAGCGTATGTAAAAGGAGGTATTGGGAGATAAGGTTGGAGAGTTATGTAAGTGACAGTTTTGGAGGATCTTGAGTACCAGGGGACCTGCATGACCTGAACACAGCCCTCATTCATCTAACATAGCAATATCTACAGACCTTAACTGAATCTTGCATATATGAAGATGATGCTACCAATCTACCCTCAGTAGGACATGTACATGTACAGTAGCTCAAAGCCTTATTGCTGGCTTTTAATAAAGGAGTGTAGATCAAGTGGTTGAAGGACAATGATCTTGTCTCCTTCACACAACTTTTGTTCTGACTCAAATTCAGGGCATTGTGGCTTATAGACTGACTCATAGACTGTTAAGGAGCTGCCAACTTGACTTCATTTGATATACGGATAATGCATTGTTAGTGGACTTGTGAACTACTCCATCCATTCTGGAGAACAATTTGGACCTACACCCAAAGGGCTATATAAAACCCTTTTACTCAGCAATACTGCTACTAGGTCTATATCCTAAAGAGATCAAAGAAAAGCAGAAAGGACCTATTTGAGGAAAATGAAAAGTATCTGACAAGTCCTATGTGATGTTCATGAAATAGGAAGATCTCTCCTCCCCCCACCATTAATAGTCCTAAGTGACCTACTTGGAGCTCTGGCCCAGCTCACAGCTGCCATACAGCCTGAGTCACATGGGGCCTGAGTCACTTGGAACCCAGTGTGGGAGAAACTTGCCAATCAAGCAGAGGGTGAAACTGAAAAAGCAGGAGAGACAGAGCAGAGAGCAGTGAGCATCGAGCAGAGGAAGGAACTTGCCTAGGGAAACTTGTTTGTGGGGACGCCTGAAAGAAAGAATGCTTAAGATGTCAGTGCTCTCTGGATTAGTGATAAGTACCTCGTTATGCATTACTTCCTGGCATCCTAACAGTGATGTTCCAACTAAATATTTTGGTTTTGCCTTTTAGGAAGAGTTTGTTATATTTTGCAAACCTACCCTGGAAATACATATGTATATTCATAGCAGCTACTATGGGTATCAAATTGGCATTACATCCCAGCACTGCTTTCTCCTCCTACCTGATCTGAAAGTCCAAATGTCAATCCATTCAATGATCTAGAAAGTGAAGCTAAGTGTGTCATCTTCAAGTCTATATTAAAATACACAGGGAATCAGATGGTTGGTGCTAGAAGAGACCTTGGAGCTCCTCTAACACACAGCTCTCTCAGAAGAAACATGACTAACTCAAGGTGACACAGCTGGTCATGGATAAGCCCAGACTAGATTCCAGATTTTCTGGCTCCTGATGTGATACCAATGTGAGAAGGAAGAGAGGACTCTGAAGGGTGATCTCCCAGTAAATAGTTAATAAATGCTTGATGACCATTTTAGTCCTCCCCTCTGAGTGCATCTGCCCGAGGAACCAAATACTTAATATCCCCGAGGATCAGGAGAATTTTGAAGGAGTCTCATAATGTCCCAATGAATACAAGAGAGTTATGGAAGCATGGAGTGGCAGCCCATGGTTCACCGATATGGCAGAATCACTGTTGAAAGCACATACTCTGGTCTCATCAGTGTCTGTGCCTCTGAGGAATGTGCCCCTTCCTGCTCATCTTCTGGAAGGGGTCTTGGCTAGTCCAAGTTTCAAGCATCCCAGTGGAATATGTTCTAGCTCAGCATTCCTGGACTTTCCCCTGGAGCTGAAGAGTAGCAGAGATAGTCAAAGCAAGTGTCCTAAACTTGCAAGGGAATTCAGTCTCTCCTCCTAACCAGTACTATCCCATTTCAGATTTTCAGAGCACTTCACACACATTATTTCATGGGATCCTTACAACAACCTTGAGATGTTAAGAGTTGTCCCCATCTGGTAGGTAATATATGTCAGAGATAGAATTTAAACCCAACTCTTCCTGCTGCCTTTCAGAAAAAGGCATCATGAATAGTAGAAATAACATTGACTCCAAACCCAAAGGACCTGGGTTCAAATCCCATCTTTGACACTGATTACTTGTTCACCTAACCTCCCTGGGCCTTAGTTAATTCATCTGGAAAATGCGAAGGTTGGACCAGATGGCCTCTGAGGTCCTCCCCCCCACTCCATACCTATGGTTCTTTGACTCCATGCCCACTGAATGTGGATTGTGCTGTGCTTCCTGCCTAGGGCAGCTTCCTAGGGAAAATAGCCCACTTTTGAGTTCCAACCTTGGTGGTAGGCGTGCCTAAGCTGATTCAGGAGATTGACCAAAATCCATACTACCTTGGCAGCAATTTTATCTGAGGGGGTTTGGAAGAGGAAGAGCATCTGTTCTCTTCATTTTTCATTTGGAAATATATCTCTGTGAATATGGGACAACTACAGGAAAAATATTTTAAATCATTTATATCATTATATGGCTGCTGCTTTACTAGAGGAGATTGTGAGTTATGTAAGTGTATTAGGCACTGACTCTGAAGTCAGAGGAGCCAGAAAGTTGGACTATTGATACTATTGATCAACCAATAGTTATTAAGCACCTAGTACGAGGCAGGCACTGTGGACTAGATGGCTATGGAGACTTCTTGCGACTCTTGATCCGAGCTCCATGGTCCTAGATCTTCCATTGTCTTCTTCTGGGATCTTGGATAAGGCACTTCAATTCAATTCAAGTGATCAAGTGTTTGTTATTGAGTATCTAAGTGGAATAGGGGATAAACTGATGGCTGAAGAGTATTATATATTGTATTGTGATATTATTTTATAATTATATTATATCTATTATGTTATATATCATGTAATAACATATTATATATTATTTTATCATTTATTAATCATGCTATATAATATTAATGCTAAGTAAATTTTAACTAAAAATATTAGATCTAAATTTTTAAAAGATAATGGCACATGAAACTGCAAACCTATTATATACAACTTGCAGTGCCTTTTAAAAATTTGATGAAGTTATCGTGTAAACTTCTTTTTTTTTCCTTTTTTTCTTCCCTCTCCCCCAAGCCTCACCCTAGAGATGGCTACCATTAGACACAAGTAAGTATATACATGTAAAATTATTCTGTACATATTTCTATTTTATCAGTAATTTCTCTGGATGCAGATAGATCACCATTTCCTCATATTTTATGGAAATAATAATTTTCACCTTTGCCTAAGTCCCAGAAGAACAGTGAAGATCAAATACAATGGAGAGACAAATGGAGAAAACAGAAATAAAAATGACATCTAAATGTAAAATATTGGACTTCTTCAATAGTTCAAGAATATGTAATTCCGCGGTGAAAATTCATGTTCTCCTTCTTGTACTGCTCCCTTCCCCCAAAGCTCATCCCCTCCTTCAAAGTTGTTTGACCAAACAAATAACCCTCAATCCTTAGCCAATCTGATGAGTAACCCATTTTCATATAGACCCACAATGGGCCAACAATGGAGCCTATGATCAAAGCTTATCCAGCTTGGTAGGACCACCAAAGCTTTTCCTCTGCTGGTATACTTTTTGAGAACCTAGACTCATTCTGAATCATATTTTGAATAATATACCTTTTCAAAATTAATGCATATGAACATCTGTTAAAATGGACCAACAGTCTTGGTTGTCTTCTTCTGGTTCCATGTTTTAATCCTTTTTTGTCCCCCAAAAAGTTTCTGTGGTCTGTGCTTCCTCTGCTTGTCTTACCAGCCCGTTACTTGACTTTTGAGCTCTTTGCCATGGTAGAACTCTGCTTCCAGAGTGGAGAGAGCTGTGTCCCAAATTTCTGGGGTTTTCGAAGTTGTCAGAACTGTTGTCAGAGGTATGAGGAGGGTGCCTTCTCTGTATAGCCACCACAAGCTCTGGAACACTGGCATTCCTCACCCCAGGACCACCACCAAAGACTATGACCCAGATCCAAGCAGGTCAAAGCAAGAGCGATTACCCTCTGAATGATCACTTGGTACCTCTATGATCTGCAGGCCAGGAGCTCCAGAAGCAGCCGCCCAGCCATGCCTCCTCCACCTTTCACCCCAGGGGCTGGGCCGGACTGCGCTCTTCTCTCACCCAATTCCAGCAGAGTTCCCTAATGACTTTTTTCCTTCTCTTTGGTGTTTATGGGTTGAGAAGTCTGAAAACCGCCACAGCTACCATTGATTCACTCTCCTGAAGTCTGCTCCGGCAGGTCTGTGCTGCTGGTCAGGGCTGTCCCCTGTCTGGGCCTGCGGCTCATGCTGGACTGTGGCTCAGCTCCCAGCCTGGTGTGATAGACCCTTCCTGTCAGCCTGCCAGGCTGCCTTCAGAGGGAGATTTGTTTCTCTGTCACTTTGTGGGTTCTGTAGCTCTAAAATTTGTTGAGAATCATTTTTTTTACAGGTATTGGAAATGGTTGGAGAGGGAAATCAAGCAAGTTCCTTCTTTTACTCTGCCATCTTGGCTCCACCTTGACCAACAGTCTTAAAAAGAAAAATGACAATTGTAGAATCATATCTACCTTTTGTCTCATGCTATTCCAGGAAAGTAGAATTCTCTTTTCCGCCCTTCCTCATTTCACAATTGAGGAAATAGATAGAGAGAAAATGGCCTGTCACATAATAAAGCATTGAAAAATTGTCATTAGAACTCAGGTCTCCTTCTCCCCACTCATTATTCATTCAATATAGACATATTTTCTGCGACTGTCTCTTATCTAGATACCTTTTGTCTTCTAGGCATAGGAGTTGTTAACCTTGAGTCTGTGAACTTTTCAAAAGGTAAATTTTGATAACTACATTTTAATGGTATTTATTTCCTTTGTCACCTTACGCATTTTATTTTATATTATATGTACATAATATAATATAACATGATAGAACATAATAAAATATATAAAATATAACACATATTATATTTTATATTTTTAAAAAATATTCTGAAAAGGGGTCCATAGGCTTCATGAGATTACTAAAAGAGATCATGACACACACAAAAAAGTTAAGAACTGGTGTTTTAGGGAGATTCAACTTAGCATTAAAAATAATTATTTAAAAATGGCACTCTAAGTCTAAGTGCCCTTATCAGAAAACCTGAAAAAATTAACCTTCCTCTGAGAGCTTTTATTACCAATCTCTGGGCTTCCATATCCTTGTCATAATTATGAACCTATACATCAGTCTTGGCAGTCATGAAATCTACCCAAACATCTATTAAACACCTCAATTATTTTCCTGTCCAATTTATATTCTAGGTTACAGTGCTAGTGAGACCAAATTCATTGGATGTATACCTTTCTGCTACTGAACCACATCTCTAATCTGGTCTAGCTATACTGTAAATGTGTGGCCTTGGTGACAAGTAGGTCTGGGAAAGAGAATGTAGGCTACTTGACGGATTCATCTCCACTCCTTGAAAGATAACCTGGAACAAGTACGTGTCCTAGTAATAAAGGATCAGCAACATTGTCCTTGTGTATGGCACACGGCTCTTGGAGAATCTGTGAAGCTGAATGTGCTGTGATCCTATAGAAATAACATCTGTTTTCCCCAATGAGCTTTCCTATGCTGGGTGGATAGAGTGCTGGGTCTAGAGTAAGGAAGACTCATCTTCCTGAGTTCAAATCTGGCCTCAGACACTTACTAGCTGTGTGGTCCTGGGCAAGTCACTTAACCCTGTTTGTCTTAGTTTCCTCATATGTAAAATGAGCTGGAGAAGGAAATGGTAAACCACTCCAGTATGTTTGCCAAAAAAAAAAAAAATGGGATTGTGGAGAGTCAGGAATGACTGAAAATAACTGAACAACAAACACGAGAGGGGAAGACATAAAGCAGGGCTCTTTGCTCATCTCTCACTGGACCTTAAACAGAAAGGGACAAAGAGTGGGGTGGGGCTCCTGTTAGGAAGGTAGCATCACAGTATGGCAAGATGACATGCCAGATTTTGGTGTTCCCAACATCTTTCCCAAGAACTTGATTTCCAATGTGATATAATCTGCAACCTACCTCCTCACAGGAGGCTTTGGTCTGCTGCCACCCAAAGTCCTATGGCACTGATGTTCAGATCGCTACAGCGGCTATGGAGGGGACCCACTTCAGAGAACTTTGATTCTATCTCACAGTACTCCTCATATGTGCTCACTGGAATGGATGAGGAAACAGGCTCAAGGATCCTGCCCAAGGTCATGAAGCAAAATAGAATATTGGACTTGGAGTCAAGAACACCTGGGTTCAAATCTTGTCTCAGATACTTACCAGCAGTGTGAGCCTGGCAAGTCCCTTAACATCTTTGTGCCTCGGTTTCCTTATCTGTAATATAAAGGTACTGGGCTTGATGGCTTCTAAAATTCCTTCTCATTCACAGTCTATGATTAGTCAGAGGGTCCAAATTAGAATTTGGGTTCCCTGACTTTCAGGCCACTGCATCACAGTGCCAGGGGTCTGCAGCTGTCCATTTGCCTCCTCTGCCCCCATACCTTACGTTATGAAGTTTGTAGTGCATCCCAATCATACTGTAGCTCCTAGACACAGGGCTCCTGGTGTAACACCTAAATACAGCAACTGCCTGGAAAGACAAGGTCAGCCTCTGAAGAGATGTTGGTCCTGTGCCCAGCTCAGGCCTGTAAAAGGGCACTCTGGGGATTGTCAAATGACTTCCACAAACATTTTTCCTTAAATTTTCCTGAGTTCTTTTTGCACTTTGTATTCTGCTTATCACTCTGTAGGGCTTTTCAGGGCAGATGTTTGCTATTTAAATAGACAGAGTTTGCTTTGGATTTTGTATTTTGCCCTGAATTAGGGAGCTGGAAAGGAGACAGTTTGGATCAATGAGACCAGTGGGCTGGAGGGGAGTCGTTTTCAAAGTTAGAAGCACAGTGTGCCCAAGGCCAAATTGTGAAGTCAGTGAGGACACAGAGGCCCAGTAATGGATTGCACAGATGAAGAGGGAGCTGGGTGGGAGGAAAAAGACCCACTCCCCAGCCTGGTTACAGTCGAAGTTACTTCACAGTCCTCTGAGCCCTGAACTTCCTCACCTGAAAATCATTCTTGTCCTGCCTACTTTATAAGACTGGTTTAAAGAAAGGTGCTTTGTAAATGGCAAATGCCATATAAATGATGGAGAGACAGCATAGCAGAGGAAGGAAGACCTGTATTCAAATCCTGCTTCTAATATGCAGTAGTTGAGAGACCAAAGACAATTCCTTTAGCTTGTAAAGATCACATGGTATAGTGAAAACAACATTGATTCTGTATTCAGAGGGCTTGGGTTCAGATCCTGCTTTTTGTGCTCACTTTCTGTTTTTGTTTTTGTTCAGTATTTTCAGTCTTATCTGACTCTTCCTGACCCCTTTTGGTGGTTTTCTTGGCAAAGATACCAGTTTCTCATTTTCTTCTTCAGACCATTTTACAGATAAGGAAACAGGCAAACAGGGTTAAGGGACTTGCCCAGGGTCACACAGCTAGTCAGTTTCTGAGGCCAAATTTAAACTCAATCAGAGTCTTCCTGACTGTAGGCCCAGTGCTCTGCACACTATGGTGCCACCTAGTTGCCCACCTTCCTATTAAATTGGGACAAAGCAGTAACCTCCCTGGTCACGGGTCTCCTCACTAGCAAAATGAAAGAACTGAATTGGATAGTCTTTGAGGTCCTTCCAGCTCTTGCAAGGGGCAACTTTAAGTTATAGGTGACTTCCCCATCAGCATTGGTGGGGGATATTTTACAAACCAGGAGTTCCTTAAACAAATAAAATTACAGGTCCAAAAACCCATCCCCTCCAAATCTCGGCTATCAGTCTTTAGGAACTTGAGCTATCTCCTTCAGCAGTTGTGTCTTTCTCCACAGACTTTCTCTAGCTTTTTGGCACTCCCTTTCTCCTAGGAGGAAGAAGAAGGAGGAAGAAACGGAGTCAAGTGGAGCCAAGTTAGGATATGTTAGAGGCAAAGCTGATTCACCCAATATTTATTTCAGTTTTAAAAATCAATCAGTCAAGAAACCAATAAAGCAACATTTACCAAATGTTTACTCTGTGCTGGCATAAACTCATAGAATGTCAATGTTAGTAGGGACCTATAAGATCATCTAACCCAGAGGCTCCAAAACTAATTTGGCCTACCACCCCCTTTAAAAAAAAACACTCAGCACTCCCTGGAAATCTATTTTTTTTTTTACTTTCACATTATACATTAGTCAGGTTATAAAGATGGATTGTATCAGCTGGAATGAAAAATGGTAAAGAGGACATAAAACCAAATAAGAGAAGGAAAAAGATCAGGTATTTGGCTTCCATCTGGATATAAACTCAGTACTTTCTAGTTCTTTCTCTGGATGCACATATTTCTCTCCATCATGAGTCTTTTGGGATTGACTTATATCACTGCATTGCTGAGAGGCATCCAGTCTATCAAAGTTGGAAAGCACACATACATTGTGTCTGTAATTGTGTAGAAATTTCTCCTGGTTCTACTCTTCTCACTCAGTATCAGTTTGTATAAGCCTCTCTAGGTAAATATGAAGTCCATCTGCTCCTTGTTTCTTATACAACAATAGTATTCCATAACATGCATATACCACAACTTCTTCAGCCATTCCCCAATTGATGGGCACCCCCTTAATTTCCAATTCTTTGCCACCACAAAAAGAGCTGCTATAAACATTTTTGTACATATGGGTCTTCCTCCCACTTCTATGATCTCTTTGGGATATAACCCTAGGAGTGGTATTGCTGAATCAAAGGGTATAAAAGTATTTATACCCCTTTGGGCATAATTCCTGATTGCTCTCCAGAAAGGCTGGATCAGTTCACAACTCCAACAGCAATGCATTAGTGTTCCAATTTGCCCACATCCTCTCCAGCATTTATCGTTTTCCTCTTTTGTCATCTTAGCCAATCTGACTGGTGAGATGTGGTACCTCAGAGTTGTTTTGATTTGCATTTCTCTAATCAATAGTGCATTAGAGCATTTCTTCATATGCTTATAGATATATTTAATTTCTTTCTCTTAAAACTGCCTGTTCATATCCTTTGACCATTTATCAACTGGGGAATGACTTGTATTCTTATAAATTTGACTCAATTCTCTGTATATTTTAGAGATGAGTCTTTTGTCAGAGACATAGGTTGTAAAGATTCTTTCCCAATTTCCTACCTCTATCTTAATCTTGGTTACATTGGCTTTGTTTGTACAGAAGCTTTTCAATTTCATGTGGTCAAAATTATCCATTTTACATTTTATAATGTTCTCTAATTCTTGTATAGTCATAAAGTCTTTCCCTCTCCACAAGTCTGATAGGTAAACTATTCCTTGTTTTGGGACACTGCTTACAGTATCAACGTTTATACCTAGATCATGCACCCATGTAGACTTGATTTTGGTGTATGGTGTTAGATAATTGTCTATGCCCAGTTTCTGCCATACTATATTCCAGGTTTCCCAGCAGTTTTTGTCAAATAGTGAGTTCTTCTCCCCCAAACCAAGGTCTGGGGGTTTATCAAACAATAGATTACTATAGTCATTGACTTCTGAATCTTGTGTGCCTAATCTATTCCATTGATCCATCCCTCCATTCCTCAGCCAGTACCAAGTAGTTTTGATGACTGATGCTTTATAATACAGATTGAAATCTGGTATAGCTAGTCCACCTTCCCTAGCATTTTTTTCATTAATTCCCTTGATATTCTGGGCCATTTATTCTTCCAAATGAATTTTGTTACTATTTGTTCTAGCTTTATAAAGTAGTTTTTTGGTAAATTAATTGGTATGGCACTAAATATATAATTTAATTTAGGTAAAATTGTCATTTTTATTATATTAGTTCGATCCAGCCACAAGCAATTGATATTTTTCCAATTAGTTAGATCTGATTTTATTTGTGTGAAAAGTGTTTTGTAGTTGTGATCATATAGGTCCTGGGTTTGTTTTGGCAGGTAGATTCCCAAATATTTTTTACAGTCTACAGTAACTTTAAATGGGATTTCTCTTTCTATCTCTTGCTGTTGAATTGCATCGGAAAGATATAGGAATGCTGAGGATTTATGTGGGTTTATTTTATATCCTGCAACTTTGCCAAATTTACTTATTGTCTCAAGTAGTTTTTTACTTGATTCTCTAGGATTCTCTAAGTATATCATCATGTCATCTGCAAAGAGTGACAGCTTGTTCTCTTCTTTGCCTAATTTGATTCCTTTGATTTCTTTTTCTTCTCTAATCGCTACTGCTAGCATTTCTAGTACCAGATTGAATAAGAGGGGTGATAGTGGACACCCTGATCTTATGAGAAATGCTTCTAGCTTCTTCCCATTACATATAATACTTGCTGATGGCTTTAAATAGATGATACCTATTATTTTAAGGAAGGCTCCATTTATTCCTATACTTTCTAATGTTTTTAATAGGAGTGGATGTTGTATTTTGTCAAAAGCCTTTTCTGCATCTATTGAGATGATCATGTGGTTTCTGCTAATTTTATTGTTGATATGATCAATTATACTGATGGTTTTCCTAATATTAAATCATCCTTGTATTCTGGGAATAAATCCTACCTGATCAAAGTGTATTATTCTTGAGATAAGTTGCTGTAGTCTTTTTTCTAGTATTTTATTTAGAATTTTTGCATCTATATTCATGAGGGAGATTGGTCTATAATTTTCTTTCTCTGTTTTATCTCTTCCTGATTTAGGTATCAGTACCATATTTGTGTCATAAAAAGAATTTCGTAGGACTCCTTCTTCACTAATTTTCCCAAATAGTTTGTAGAGTATTGGAATCAATTGTTCTTTAAATGTTTGATAGAATTCACTAGTAAATCCATGTGGCCCTGGAGATTTTTTCCTAGGGAGGTGATTGATGGCTTGTTCAATTTCTTTTTCTTAGATGAGATTATTTAAGTAATTTACTTCCTCTTCAGTTAATCTGGGCAACTTGTATGTTGTAAATATTCATCCATTTCCCTAAGATTGTCAAATTTATGTGCTTACAATTGGGAAAAATAATTCCTAATTATTTTTTTGATTTCCTCTTCATTGGAGGTAGATTCACCCTTTTCATTTTTGATACTCATAATTTGGTTTTCTTCTTTCTTTTTTTTTATCATATTGAATAGGGGTCTATCTATTTTGTTGGTTTTTTCATAAAACCAGCTCTTGGGTTTTTTTGTTAATTCAATAGTTTTCTTAATTTCAATTTTATTAATCTCTCCTTTGGTTTTCAATATTTCTAATTTAGTATTTAATGGGGGATTTTGAATTTGTTCTTTTTCTAGGTTTTTCAATTGCATGCCCAATTTGTTGAGCTCCCTTTTCTCTAATTTAATCATGTATGCACTCAGGGATATAAAATTTCCCCTAAGAACTGCCTTTAATGTATCCCACAAATTTTGGTATGTTGTCCCATTATTATCATTCTCTTGAATGAAATTACTGATTGTTTCTATAATTTCTTGTTTGACCCACTCATTGTTTAGGATTAATTTGTTTAATTTCCAATTTGTTTTTAGTCTGTCTTTTTCTGGGCCTTTGTTGCATATAATTTTTATTGCATCATGATCTGAGAAGGATGAATTTAATATTTCTGCCTTACTACATAGAATTGTGAGGTTTTTATGCCCTAGAACGTGGTCAATTTTTGAGTATGTGCCATGAACCCCTGAGAAGAAAGCATATTCCTTTTTATCCCCATTCAGTTTTCTCCAGAGATCTATCATACCTATCCTCTCTAAAATCTTGTTCACCTCCCTAACTTCTTTCTTGTTTATTTTGAGGTTGGATTTATCAAGTTTAGAGAAGGGGAGATTAAGGTCTCCCACTAGTATAGTTTTTTTTTTTTAAAGCAATCGGGGTTAAGTAACATGCTCAAGGTTTACATGGCCAGCTATTTCTGGGTGTGGTGCTAAGGATTGGAGCCCAGATTCGATCCCAGGTTATCCCAACACTGGGGCCGGTGCTCTTACTCGCTGAGCCACCTGGCCGCCTGATAAGAATTTTTAAATCGTCATTTTGTGTATTTTATACTCATACCCTCTACTTGTCTATAACCAGTTTGCTTTTATCAAATAGCAGGGTGTGTGTGTGTTTTTCTTGTTTACCTTTCCAAGTCACTGTTGCATCTTGTAATTGGAGGTTGAATTTTCCATTGAGTTCTGGCTTTTTTATCAAGATGGTCTGGAACTCTGTTATATCGTTGAATGACCATCCCTTTGCCTGGAAGAATATGCTCAGTCTCACTGGGTATGTAATCCTTGGTTGTAACCTGAGCTCTTTTGCCTTCTGGAAAATTGTATTCCACTGCCTCCGATCTTTCAGTGTAGAGGCTGCCAAATCCTGTGCGATCCTCACTGTGGACCCTCGACATTTGAATTGTTTCTTTTGGGCTGCTTGAAGTATTTTCTCTTTTATCTGGTGGTTCTGGAGTTTGGCCACAACATTTAGAGGACTTTTCAGTTTGGGATCTCTTTCAGCAGGTGTCCGGTGGATTCTCTCGATTTCTATTTTACCCTCAGGTTCTAGTATCTCAGAGCAGTTTTCCTTAATGAGCTTTGGAGAATGTTGTCCAGGCTCACTTTTTCATCATGATTTTCTGGTAGGCCTATGATTTTCTGATTATCTCTCCTGGATCTGTTTTCCAGGTCAGTTATTTTTTCTTTGAGGTATTTTACCTCTTTTTCTAATTTTTCATTCTTGTTGTTTTGTTTGACTAATTCTTGGTTCCTCATAGAGTTATTTGTTTCCATTTGGTTGATTCTAGTTTTTAGCAAATCATTTTCCTTAGTTAGTTTTTGTAGCTCCTTTTTCATAGCATACACTTTTCTTTTTAGAGAGATGTTTTCCTCATTATAATGTTTTTCTAATTCTGCTATTTTGGTTTTGAGAGAATTATTCATTTTGTCTTCTATCTCTCTCATTTGGTTTTCAAAGTTCCTTTTGATCTCATCTAGGAGAGCATTCTGTGTTTGGGACCCATTCCCTGTTGATGTTTCAGCTGTGGGTGTGGAGTTCACCTTGT
The DNA here is from genome assembly GCF_028583685.1 of Petaurus breviceps papuanus. NCBI lineage: Eukaryota > Metazoa > Chordata > Mammalia > Diprotodontia > Petauridae > Petaurus > Petaurus breviceps. The sequence goes on from NW_027187325.1 coordinate 9,167,395, forward strand.
CTCCCTCTGAGTTTGGTTCCTCCCTCTGAGGATAGTAGGACTCCAGAGTCTTTGTCTTTGTAGTCTGCTTTCTACCCATTTTGAGGCAGGGCCCTAGCCACGCCTTTCCTCTAGGGATCCCAAGCCTTTACCATAGAGGGTTTTGCCCTGGGGCAAGAGTTACTATGTTTTCAGGGTCAGAGGGGGGGTTTAGAACAAGTGAGGTTCACTCTGCCATCCTCGTCTTTGGAGGTACTCAAAGGGGCTTTTTTTTTTTAATTTCTGGGCTATGAAGTGGTAGCCCCAGGAGTGTTTGCTGTGCAGGACAGGAGCCCCTGTATTTGCTTCTTACCTTGCTCTTTCCAGTCCCAGCCCTTTGGTGATAGGCCTGGTAGTGGACTTTGTGGTTGGTGGGAAGACTTGCCCTCCAAGTTGATCAGACCCCTTCCGGGCCTGCCTCTGCCTCTCTGAAATTTTTTTTTTTAATTTGCTTCATTTCAAAAATATATTTTTAAATGACTCATCTTAAATTTAATGATTTATTGTAAATTTGTGGGAGGTTTTCCTACATTGAAATTTTGATGATGTAATATTGCATCATGTATAGTATCATATTGTAAACAAGTCATTACACACACATATCCCTGTTGATGCATGCTGGATATTCCCAACAACGAGCAATACACTCATTTGCCAACACTTGCTTGTTAAGACCTGTTGGCAGACTTGACCACTGATTGGTTACAATTTGCATTTTGCGTGTTTATTTGGAAAAAAAATGTAATCACTATGACTTTAAATCTGTTACACAACAGATGAAACATATCTGAATGGTTTTTCAAAATTCTCTTCTCTTCTTTTCTTATGCTTCCCCCATTCCCTAATTTTTATTCAATGCCCACCATTTGCACCAGAGGATGCTACCACCACACCTCCAGGATCGGTCCTGTGCCCCCCAGGTATCGCCCACTTTGGGAGGCTATAGTTCTAGCCCAACACCTTCATTTTTAAGGACAGGAAAATAGAAATCCAGAGCAGGTAAATTAAATCAAGGAACTTGGTGAAAGTTATTTTCTGAGGTCAAGTAAACCTCATTTCTGGATCACATTAGACTCATAGGAGTAAGCAGGTTTTGGTGGAAAATGTGTTGAATTTGGAATCAAAATACCTAGATTCAAATCCTTTTTCTGTTCTTGACTATCTGTATGACTTTGGGTAAGTCACGTCATTTCTCAAGGTGCCATTTTCCTCATCTATAACAATGAATGGATGAGGATTGGATATGATGGCCTCTGAGGCCACTGCTAGCTCTAAATCTATGATTCCAGGGTGTCTAGGTGGCACAGTGAATAGAGCACTGTCCCTTGAGTCAGGAGGACCTGAGTTCAAATCTGACCTCAGACACTTAACACAAAACTAGCCATGTGACCTTGGGCAAGTCACTTAACCCCAATTGCCCTACCTTCTTCCACCCTCCAAAAAGCAAAAAAATAAATAAATAAATAAATCTATGATTCCATCTGTAACAATGAGGCACAGGAAGGTTAAGTAACTTGCCTAGGATCACATAGTTAGTTAATAAGTGTCTGGGGAGAGGATTATGAACTCAGGTCTTCTATAATCTTAGTCTGGTGCTCTATCCTTTTACTCCATGATGCCTCTTAACCCCTTCACTTCTCTGGGCTTTACCATCTTCATGTATAAAACGAAGAGGTTAGACTAGAGCGTGTAACTTACCTTCTAGCTCTAAATTTGTAAACTTAACATTTTTGAATCTTTAGCTTTCCTCTAAGTTTTGGCAATGTGTCGAACATTCTTCACCATCCTCAAATTATCTCAGACCAGCTACATGGTACAACAACTACCGCCCAAGTCTTGGAGTCACAAAGATCTGAGTACAAATCCTCCCTTAGTCACATTCTGGTTGTGTGATCTTGGTCAAGTCAATAAAGGTCTGATCCTGATTTTCTCCATCTGTAAAACGGGGGTAAAATGACACCTATCTCACAAGGTTATTGTGAGGATCAAATGAGAAAATTTACAAAGTACTTTGCAAACTGTAAAATGCCATATAAATGTTAGCCATTATCATTATATATACTTTTTTGGATCATCCAGGGGAACATAAACTCCTTGAGGCCAGGGGCTGTTTTTCAATGTTGCCTTTCTATCCTCAGTGCCTAATGCCTAAAAGTTACTCACTAAATGCTTGTTGGATTGACTTTAATTCAATTCAACCTGATATGCCTTCCACATTGACTTTACCATCTCAAGACTCTCAAACCACTGCCTGTTATTTGCCTAAGCAGACAGAACAAAATTAAAAGCACAAGACTGACTTCTTTTGGAACTCGTGGGGTTGGAGGTGGCTGGAAGTGACTTTTGGCAAATTGGATCCTATTTTTCAATGTGCTAGACCCTTGGCCATTTAAAGGATCCCTAAGGTGACTTGTTCTGTAAAACATAGACTCCTTTTGAAATATGAATATACAGTTATACCTTCCATGTTACAACTTTCCCCTTTGCAGTCTCCATATAATGTGAACAGGCATAAGAAATTAAATGGGAATTTTCAGGGAGCTTTGCAGAAGCCGCAGATGACACATGAAGGCCACCAGATGACACAGAGCCTATGACCAAATACTTAACTCAAATTTTACAATAAGGTACTATAAACACCTTCTAAAAGAAGAAGAAAAAAATCCAGACTTCTCTGGTAAGCCAAAAAATTTCTCATGGATTTTCCAGATCATGGAGGTTGTACAGCCCTCACTCCCACAATGTGGAAGGGATAACTATAGTTTGCTTTGTTTTATTTTGTATTTTGTTCTGCATTGGAGAACTGGAAGGGAAAAGGTTGGGACTAGTAAGTTTTGAGATCACTGTCACATGTATCTGTCTCTTGAAGTCACATTTTTTTACACACAGAACAGACATTTCTATAAGTGGACTCTATTTGTACATTATTTTAGACAAAAAATTTAATAAAATAGAAGGATTCACTGGGAATTCAGTGAAATAATCGATGAAGTCCAGAATGTACTCCTAGAACACCAGAATGAACCATAGTGGGGATCTACATTGGACTAAAAGCATTTCACACAGTGACTAGCACACAGTAGGTATACATACATGCTTATTCTTTTCCTTCCTTCCTAAAAGGTCTCCTAGAGTCTTTATCTTCCTTCAAGCCCCCTTTGTCTCCTTAATGGTTAGGATTCCCCAGCAATTAGAAGATATTGACTTATCTGTTTGTGTGCTCTGTCCCCCGAGATGTCAGTTCCTTGAGGACGCGAGCTATTCATAGAAGCATGTTATTGCTGTTGCTATTATTGCTTGTCCTTCCTTTAGAAGAGGATCAATGACATCACAGGTGAATTGGATTTAAGTGAGGCAGAATTGCAGCCTCACTCTCTCTTCCAAAGTCATTCAAGTCCAGTGGCAAGACCAAAGTCAGGACAACCCCCCCCTGTAGAGTTTCCAATTGAGCTGGATTGGATTGAACAAAAACAAATCACTTTGTGAGTACTTGACTCACAGCAGCCCTAGGAGACAATAAAAATTAGTTCCGATTTTCAGGTAAGCAAACTGAGGCTCAGAGAATTTAATGATTTATGCATGGTCACACATCTAGTCTAAGGATTTGAATCCAGGTTTTCTGGATCCAAGTCTAGGAGGACTCTTGATACTGTCCTGTATTGTACATGTAAAAGTCACCAATGATACTGGGCAGAAAACAACGATTCAATTCCACAGACGTTCCTTAGGTATCTGTTATGTGAAAAGGCGCTGTGATGGGTGCGGGAGGCACAAAGGGAAAAAATAATAATAATACCTGTCCTTAATGAGGTTGCATTCCATTAGGGGATTTATTCATTTGTTTACTTGGTCATTTATTCATTGAAGTACATACAAACTTGTAAAGAAAGAAACTCTAGGAGGGAGTGTTAATAACCTGGGGAATCAGGAAAAAACCCTCTGTAGAAAATGACACCCGAACTGTGCTTTGAAGGAAGGGGTTTCTAGCAGGTAAATGTGAGGAAGGGGTGCATTTCAGCAGATGGCACAGTGGGGCACTGGCCCCATAGTCAGGAAGACCCGAGTTCAAATGCAGCCTCAGTCACTGACTCGGTGACCCTGGGCAAGTCACTTAACTTCTATTTGTCTCAAGTTCCTCATCTATAAAATGGGGGTAATTACAGTATCTATGTCTGTCTGTCTGTCTCTTTCTCTCTCTGTCTCTTTCTCCCTCAACTCTCTTTCTTTGCGTTTCTCTGTCTCTGTCTCTATCTCTCTCTGTCTCTGTTTCTCTTTCTCTTCCTCCCTCCCTCCTCTCTCTCTCTCTCCTTCCCTCCCTCTCTCCTCTCCCTCTCTCCCTCCCTCCTCCCTCCTTTCTCTTCTCTGTCTCCCTCTCTCTCCCTCCCTCCTCTCTCTTCTCTCTCTCTATCCCTCCCTCCCTCTTCTTCCTTCCTCTCTCTCTCTCTGTCTCTCTCTCTGTTGTATGATGAATGATTTGTATGAATCACAGCTAAATGGAAAGTTTGATGAGAACAGTGGGTGTATGAAGGGAATTTAAAAATAAGACTGGAAATGTTGTTTGGTCATTTTAGGCACATGGGACTCTTCATGACCCTATTTGGGGTTTTCTTGGCAAAGATACTGCATAGGGTTTGACATTTCCTTCCCCAGGTCATTTTTTACAGATGAGGAACTGAGGCAAACAGGGTTAAGTGACTTGCCCAGGGTCAGACAACTAGTAAGTGTCTGAGGCTGGATTTGAACTCAGGATGATGAATCTTCATGATTCCAGTCCAGGCACTCTATCCGCTGTCACCTAACTGCCCTATTAGAAATGTATGCAGGAGCTTTAAGCACCAAACAAGGGATTGTGATTTTTTTTCCCCTAGAAATATTAGGGAGCCACTGAAGATTCTTGGGTAGGATGAACATCCTATCTAAATATGTTTTAGGAATGTGAATTCACTAGGCATGGGAAAAGGGAAAAGGCTAAAGGCAAAAGGCAAGGAAGCCAAGCAAGAGACAATGAGGCCCTAATCTAGGGTAGAGTCTGTGTGAGAGCAAAAAAGGGGACAGATGTGAACAACGTTGTAGAGAGAGACTTAAGAAGATGATAGCATTAGATAGAGGAGACAAGAATCAAAGATATAAGCGCCAAATGACTAATGCAGGTTCTGAGTTTAATAGACGCAATGTGGAATTAGGGGATTGGCCAATGAGGAAGGACCCAGTCTTTTTGAATATGCATAGATATGCCCTCCCTGGTTTCAAACCTTAAAGAAGGAACAGATATTTCCTAACTATTCTTTGCCTTCTTTGAATACAATCGGTTGGAAAATTGGGTAAGCTTACTTTTAGCCATGAATGACAGGGTTTGGTACCAAGTGACCATGAAAAGTCTTTTAATTGACTGAAGAGCCAGGAAAAAAAAAAAAACTGATGAGGAGAAGTGCTGAGCCAGAGTGGAGTGAACCTAGGAAAGGAATAAGTCCCCCCACTATAGAACCCCCTCTGGGGCCACTTCCCAACCTGGGAACTCCTCTCCCAGCTGGAGGTTCACAGAGGGCTGGTGGCTACCACAATCAGGGTGGGAGTAACTTTAAGGGCTTGTTTTCTAACATCCTAGTTCTGGAACCACCACAAGAATTTTCTTCATTATCATGATTTTTTTTTCTTTTTTGCTTTTTGGAGGGCAATTGGGGTTAAGTGACTTGCCCAATATCACACCAATAGTCTTTTTGTGTTTAAGTGTCTGAGGCATCATTTGAACTCAGGTCTTCCTAACTCAAGGGCCGGTGCTCTATTCACTGTGCCATCTAGCTGCCCCCGTGTTCTTCATTATCAATTAGCCAGTAGACAACATTATCTTTAGTCAAAGATTCAATTTCTTCAAATTTTTTCTCCTGTTTGGTCCTGCTTCTTTGGATAAACTGGGGTCTTTAGCATAGAGCTGGGCCAAGACAGGGGAGAACATTATTTTCAGGGTCAGGTGTTGGGACATATTCTCTGGCCACAAGTGTTCTCAACTCATGTGCATTACTCCACTGTACTTTAAATCTGAGCCTATTCTCCCAAGGGACCTTGTATGTGCAATGGGAAAATGCATCCCCAAAGTAGTGTGGTAATAATGCTTCGTACTTTTAAAATTGGGTAGCAAGAACAAAATAGTATAAAAATACTTTTACACTCTTCATTTGCTTACTTTATCAAACCCACTCTCCTAGATGACTAAAGGTGAATATCAGCCCAGCTACTACCCAAATTACTTTGTTCTTACAATACTTTCTTAGTAAATTTCTTTTCTAAAAGCTAATAGAATCCACTGGTTTATTGATAATGGGGAGCTATGGTATTAGAAGTTACAACCATAGGTGCCTAGGTAGCGCAGTGAATAGAGCACTGGCCCTGGAGTCAGGAGAAGCTGAGTTCAAATCTGGCCTCAGACACAACACAAAAACTAGCCTTGTGACCTTGGGCAAGTCACTTAACCCCAAATGCCCTCCAAAAAAACAAAACAAACAAAAAAAGAAGTTACAACCATTACCCCTGAGTATAGAAGCAAACATCCCCCTGAGAACCTCAAATTATAAAAACAAATGGCCAGTTGTGGGAGTCAGTGTGGGGGTGAGGGGGGGCGGGGTACTGCAGATGTGACCATGCTAAGGTTTTAGAGGAGAATCTGCTCAACTTAGGCTAGAATGAATAGGAAGAGTTTCTAGAGGAGGTGAGATGAGCCAGACTGTGAATGATGCCTGAGATTCACCAGCTGGAAGGGAAACTGAATTGCCAAAGGGAGAGCAGCCTCTCAGCCCATGAACCTTTGGGGCATTCCTACTAGAACTGGACTGAGCCTTGGTATGCACAGGGTTAAAGATGACTGGCCTGACTAATAATAGCCCAATGGAAGCTGAACTTTAAGGATAAAAGCCACCGTGGGCTATTTTAGGTGCCCAATCACACGGAGTAATGGGATTGAGAGCATGAGCAGGCACGAGCAGGGTTGGTATTCTTAGCTACAGGAGCAGCCGCCAGTGTCCACCCTTTCCAAACAAATCACACGTTTGCAAGTTTGCCTTTTTTCTCAGTTGAGCCTTGTTTTGACCTTCAGTCAAGCATAATTCTCCAGTGGGAAGGAATGCATTGATCCTAGCCTTTCTACGCAGAGCTCTTCTCAGAAATGCTGGTCCCAATGCCTCTCACCCATTATATAGGTGAGGAAAACTGAGGCTAAAGCAGACAAGGGACTCACTCCTGCAGAAGAAGGAAAGGAAATGAACTCAGACTGCTCAGCTCAAATTTGGAATGTCGCTGTCGTCCAGTTAGTCAGTCGTACCAGACTCTTCGTGACCCCATGGACTATAACAAGCCAGTGCTGTCCAAGGGGTTTTCTTGGCAGATGCTGGTTTGCGATTTTCTTCTCTAGTAGATTAAGGCAAATAGAGGTTAAATGACTTGCCCAAGGTCACACAGCGAGTAAGTGCTTGAGGCTAAATTTGAACTCAGCTCTTCCTGAATCCAGTGCTCTAACCACTGTGACCCCATTTGGGGTGTTCTTGGCAAAGATACTAGAGTGATTTATCATTTCCTTGTCCAGCTCATTTTACAGATGAGGAACTGAGGCAAACAGGGTTAAGTGACCCGCCCAGGGTCACACAACTAGTGTCTAAGGTCAGATTTGAACATTGAAAGATGAAACTTCTTGACTTGGGGCCTGGCACTCTATCCACTGAGCCACCTAGATGCCTATTAAACCTGAAAAGAGCTACTTCCTCTGTCATGAATATCTACCATCTTTGCCTATTTACAAAATAGCCATGGGTGGAATATGAACATGATATTTTCCCCCTCCTCCTTTTCTTTTCCCCTTTTCCTCTTCACTTCTCCTCTTTTCCACCTCGATCCTCTCCCAATACATCTCTAGTCCTTGCTCAGGTAACCAACTAGACAGCAGTCCACTCACTACTCCAGGCCCAGCTCTGCCCTAGGTACTCACCAGAGGAAAACCAAGAGAAACCGAGCCAGCCCCAACCAAGGTTATGAAGGAACAATCCCGTTTCCAGAAGGCTTCTCTTCTTCCTTCATGGCTATTCCCTCAGCTGCCCCATTCGGACTCCCCAGCTCCCACTCCACCCCCAGAACCGAGTTCTGTTCTGCCAGCCCACCTGTCTTCTGAGGGTGATACATGCTCGGCTGCCTCTCCAAAGCTGAACGCTTCTATCCAACCCCCTGACACAGAGGACAGGGGAGGAATTGGAAGAATCCTTACTCAAGGAGGCCATTTTCAGACCCTCCTCCTGCCATCGATCACTTGGCAACCACCTCTCCTCCTTCAAAGTTTACCCATCATGTTCAGGTCCTTAACTGCTCTAAGAGGTCATTGGATCATTGTTTAGACCTGGAAGGTGTTGAAAGGGAAATTCTTCATTTGGGCTTTCACCCTGATTAACAAGGAAAAGTCGGAACAAAGAGATCAGAAGGATTTAATTATAAGCATGTCAAGGTAGCAGCACATTGACAGGCTGATCAGGGGAGATCAGCAAGGGCTTTGAGGTGGGAACAGCTTTTGTGGGTGACTTTTAGACAATTCAGACAGGTCCACCTCAACAAAAGAGGCGGGGCCCTCCAATCTCAGCACTTCCCCAAGGTAGCAAGGACGGGACAATTTGCAGGTAAGGGTGCCTGACAAAAAGCAGGTGGTAGAGAATCTAGACTTGGTGTCTCCTTCTACACCAGAGCCTCCCTAACATTGGTTAATAAGCAGATTAATAATAAGAACAATGAGATACTGAGTCACCAGAACTTTCAACAAAGAAATCTTAGTCAGAAGATAACTAGTCTAGCCTTATTTTGCAGATGAGGAAACTGAGACTCAAAGAGGTTACATGAGTTGCCCAATGCCACACAGGAAGGATTCAAACTCATTTCTCTCACTCCAAATTCAGGACATCTTTGACGGTGCCAAACCATTCATGGACCTCCAGTATCTCTTGTCCTTAAAAGGACTTGCCTCAGAGTCCTGTTCTCTTCCCCAACCCCACCCTTTCTGAACGCCCTCAATGATGAGGAGTGGTCCAGCTGCAGACTTTCCTCCATTTGCCAAAATTCCTAGTACTGTCTCTGCTGGGTGGATCTCTTTTAGAGGGGGATTTATAGAGTCCTAGAACAATACTCCCGGAAGACATCGTGAAGACCATCTAATCCAACCCTCATTTCACTGATGAAGAAAGAACCTGAGTCTCTGAGAGATGGGAAGATTGGGGTTTCCATTCTAGGGCATTGTTGCTGCTTCCTTGTTCTTTGTCTCTCGACCTTCAGTCCCATCACCTCCACAGGGTGATGGCTACTTCTGTCTCTAAAGTCTCTTGGCGAGTACCCAGTCTACAATGCTGCTACCGCTACCCTCTCCCCACCTAGTTGCTAACTCATTGGGTATTGCTTTGCATAAATTAGCATTGACAGTCACACCTTCCCAAATTTGGACTCCATTAATGCAGATTTGAGGTAATTTCAGTAGCAGCTGAGCTGATAGCCACCTTTGAGTATTCTAGGAGAGTGGGTTTGATAAACTAAACAAATTAATTGTGTAAACCAGATTGTAAAACCAGAGGATTGTTTAAACTATTAAAAAAAAGAACCTCTCTCAGCCCCCTCAAGCACTCTAGAAGCACCTATTTACATACAAACAATGGATGTGTTAATTTATCTCTTCATTAAGCTGTTCTGCTGCGGACCCCTCCCTGGAAACAGCATTTTGTTTGCCCATTTGCAGTTTCCATCAGTACTTAAATATCCGAGAATGGCATTGCTTTAAATATATCCCATCACACTTCCTCTGAATTTAGGCTGGCCTTTCTCTCCAATTACTCCAAATTAATGAGGTTTGAAAGCTAATGTGCATGCTCTTTGTTTAATATAAAAGGCAAACAAAAGTCAGAATATAAACTGAGAACAGCACAACGTTACATGCCTTTAGTTTTTAAAAACCCGCGGGAATGGGGCAGCTGGGTGGCACAGTAAATAGTCAGAAGGATCTTAGCCTCAGACATTTACTAGCTGTGGGGCAAGTCACTTAACTTTAAAAAATAATTTTTTAAAAAGTAGATGAAACAGACTCTAATGAACATCTGTTTCAAACTCCTTATCTTTCAGATGAGCAAACTGAGGTCTGAGTGGTTAAGGGTTTTAAATATCTAATTAGTATCAGGATCAACTGCCAGTTCTCTGACACTGAATCTGGAGCTGTTTTCCAGAACAACACTGTTTCTCCTGAATGTATCTCTTCTGTATGACCCTGTAAGAATGTGCTTAAAAACAGTCCCTCAGGTTTTTTTTTCTTTTTTTTTCTTTTTTTGCATACCTTGTTAAGCAAACAAGCAAGCATTTATTAAGAGTCGGCTCTGGATCGGACCCAAGGCACGCAAGGACAAAAACTAAGTGGTCTTTGCCCTCCTGGAGCTTATAGGCTGTTAGGGGAAACAATAAATATAGATATAAATAAATACCAAATAAATACATATTCAGTCATGTACAACTCTTCATGACCCCATCTGGGGTTTTCTCAGCAAAGATCATGGAGTGGTTTGCTATTTCTTTCACCAGTTCGTTTTACAGATGAGGAAACTGAGGTAAATGGGGTTAAGTGACTTGCCCGGGGTCATGAAGCTAGGAAGTATCTGAGGTCAGATTTTAATTCAGGTCTTCCTGACCCCAGGTCTGGGCATTCCATCCACTGAGCCACCTACTTATATGTTATGATGAATGCAAAGAAATTTGGGGACAATCAGGCAAAGTCTCCTAGAAAGTAATTTACACACACACACACACACACACATACACCCCAAAACCATCTTCTCTACAGGGTGTGGTTCCTGACAAGAAGTGATGGCTCCATAGCAGAAATCTCTAATAGGTTTCTACCTAAAGAAAACTCAGGCCTGAATCAAAAAATAGCTTTTTTTTTTTTGGAGGGCAATTGGGGTTAAGTGACTTGCCCAAAGTCACAGGGCTAGTAAGTGTGTCAAGTATCTGGGGCCACAGTTGAACTCAGGTCCTGCTGACTGCAGGGCCAGTGCTCTATTCACTGTGCCACCTAGCCAACCCTCCCCCCCACCTCTTTTTTATTTAGACAACTCAAAGAGTCTCCAAATCATCTTCTTCCACCATTGAAAGCTTCCAGGATAATCTCATGAAATTGTAATCATATTCTCCTGAGCTCTATGAGCACAGTCAATTCTCAATGATTGAATCAGTCAATAATCTTTTATTTGGAATCTACTGTGTTCAAGGTACTATGAGGGATACAAAGAGAAATGAAATGGTTCCTCCTTTTAAAGGGCCTGCAGGAATGTGGTGGAAAGAATATCAGAGCTAGAGTCAGAGGACCTAGGTTTGAAAGCTGATTCATCTCATTATTAGCTGTGTTACCTTAATCAGGTAACTTGTTCTCTCTGGGCCTGAGTTTCATCCTCTGTACCGTGAGGATCCTGGAAAGACCCAGAGGGCATACTTACCAACTTACAGATCTCGTTGGGTTGGAAGGGAGATATAAAACCCTAGACTAGAGCATCAGGGGCCACAAAGATCTTGAAGGGTTTAAATTGGCAAAATCAATAAAATTACATTTCATATGAACAAATGCCTTCCATTTGGGTTTTAAAAGCCAATGTCATAAGAATAGCGTGGGAGAGGCATGGCTAGACAGTAATTCATTTGGAAAATATTTGAGAGTTTTGAGGATTACAAGCTCGATATGAGTTGGTGTCAACAGAGTGATAACAGCAAGTAGACAGGGTAGTTTTAGGAGAAGTCTAGACAAGTACAAGACTAAAGAGATAGTATGACCATTGCGCTCCTCCATGTTCATACGGCCAGATCCTGATTAGCGCAAATAAAGAATCCCCTCAAGTAGTCGATGATTAGAATTCACACAGCATTTTTCCACTAGAATTACAACTTCTTGCACAATTATAACTTTGAAGAATGTGAATTTGAATCCATGCAACCATTTCTGGGAATTCATTATTTGCATTAATTGGACTCTGGCTCTAATACTTATGAAGGGTGATATTCACTTCTCTGGGCTGCTAGGTGGCTTAGTGGATAGAGTGCTGGACCTCGAATCAGGAAAGCTCATCTTTGTGAGTTCAAGTTTAATCTCAGACACTTTTAGCTGTGTGGTCTGTGACCCTGTTTGCCTCAGTTTCCTCATCTGTAATTTTTTTTTTACTGTTTTTCTTTGCCAAGAAAATCCTAAATGGGGTCATGAAGAGTTGAACATGAATGAACAACAACAAAAAAATCATTTCTCCCATTAGATTGTAAGCTCCTTGAGGGCAGGGACTGTCATTTTGCTTTTGTTGTTATTGTATCCTATGATTAGCACAGTGTCCAGCACAGAAGGGCTTGATAAATATTGATTGGGTGCTGTTATTTATTTAGCATGTCTCTGAGAAGCTGGAAAGTATTCAGAAGGCAAACAGGCTGATGAAGTTCCTCAAGCTGATGAGCCATAGAAGGAACTAAGGATTTTTAAGCAAGAAAAGAGAAAACTTTGGGGAGACATTATAACTCTTTTCAAGTACTTGAAGTGTGATCTCATGGAAGAGGGATTAAACTTGTTCTACTTGGTTCCAGGGATAGAATTAGGAGCAATGGGTAGAAGTTTCAGTGAGACCCATTTAAGTTTGGTGGAAGGATAACCTTCCTAATAATTAGAGTTCTCCAAAAATGGGACCGGCTTCTGTGGGAGACCGGGGGCTTCCCCTCACTAGAAATTTTCAAGAAAGAGCTGGTGAAAGCACCGGAAACGGAAGGAGGTGCGCATCAATAAACTCAACAAATGATCACGAATGAATGTAATGGAATATTATTGCATCATAGGAAATGCCTAAAGAGACAGAATCAGAGAACCCTGTGAAGACATGTATGAACTGATAAGAAGTGAAGTGAGTAGAATTAGAGCAACTATCTATGCAATGATCACAACACTGTGAAGAAAAACTACTTTAAAAGACTTAACTCTGATCAATGCCAGAAGATGGATGATGCAAGCAAAGTTCCTTCCTCTTGATGGATTGTAGGTACAGAATGAAAAATAGATTTTCAGATATAGCCTATGTATAAACATGTTTTGCATGATGATATTTATTAGTTAAAAGTTACGATTTGCTTTTGTATTTGTTTTTTTTTCTCCAAGGGATGTAGAAAGTAATAATAATAATAATAACAGATAAAGGAAAAAAGAACATTAATGAGATGTCTTTAAAATGCACAGAAAAGAGCAGAAGGAAGCTCTCAGAAGACATTAGAAAGAAAGATGGTCTTAGAAATAAGGTGCTGAATCTGCTACATACTTTTCATAAAGCCAAACTGTAGGTAATGAAAAGTCACAATTTCATGTTCTGTTCCCTTCTTTGTATATGGAAATATTTATGTCTATTGGTATATTTCAAATTCATAATAATAACAACAAATTCAGAAGGAGAGACAGGAGGCAGTATGTTCTAGGCAAGTCTAAACACCACCAGCACCTTTACCCCATTGAGGAGATAGTCCCCAGACCTGCTTCCAAATCCACCACACCTGAAGGGAGAAATGATGGTCAAAAGAAGTTACACCTTCCTCATCACCATAAGCAACTGCTGCTGACGAAATGCCACCCTGATAAACACAAGAGCCTTGGGAGTGGTAGCACCCCCCAAACCACCAATTCTGCTTCCTGCCCAGCCTTCACAGCCATCAGTCAGGGATACAACTCTGTGGAAAAAGAGTCAGCCGTCCCTAGCATCTGCCAACCACCTGCCACTCATAGGGTGGGTGGGCCAGCCTAGTTGAAGCAGCACCCTGGAGGAGAGAGAGGAGACAGCATGTGCCAGGCAGGTCTTCACCTTGGCCATCATCTCCCCTCAGAGTCTAATGGAGAAACCCCAGGACCCTGAAGTGAAGAGCTTTTGAGTAACAATGCTCCCAGCCACCATCCTGGAATGAAGTCTCTGTGGAGACACCTCCACCTTAGTTCAGGTTCTCATCACTTCTCACCTCATCATTCTCCCATCCTCAAGCCCCTCTCCATTCCTCCGTCCTACAGATAGCTGACAAAGCAACTTTCTTCAAGTATAGATATGACCATGGGACTCTTTAATTATAGTGGCTTCCCATTGCCTCTAAAATTAAATATAAACTCCTCAGTTTAGCTTTTAAAGTCCTACACAACTTGACCCCAAACAATCTTTCTAGCCTCATTGGATTTTACTCCCCATCTTGCACTTTGCCGTGAAACCCAACTGGCTTAGTCTCCATTCCTCACACATTCCACCTCCTGTCTCCCTTCCTTCACCCATGCCTGGAATGCCCTACCTCCTCACCTTGGCCTCATACAGTCTCTTCTTTAATGTGTAGCTCAGGCATCATCTTCTTCAAGAAGCCTTTCCTGATCCCCTCAATAGCTGCTACCTATTCTCCCAAACTATCTTGTCTTTGACCACTTTGTATATGTTGATACTTCCTAGATGTACATTGACTGTATACACTTGTCTCCCCCATTTGAATGTAAGGTCCCTGTTGAGTAGAGATTGTTTCTTTCTTTGCACTTGTGTCCCCACTGACTAGCACACTGTGTAGCACATACTAGGTGATTAATAAAGATTTGCTGACTGATTGATTTGACAGCACAGTATCAGAAAATTGATGGGGTTGAAAGACGGGGTTTGAGACGTTAACAGATGGTAAGGAAATGAAGGACCTGAGTACATCTATGACTTCTTCTAGGAGTTTGGCAGTGAAAGAGAGGAGACATAGAAAGTGGTGGCTTGTGAGGATACCAGAATCAAGTGAATTGCTTTTGTTTTTTTAGTTTGTTATTTTTGGAGGGAGAAGGCAAGGCAATTAGGGTTAAGTGACTTGCCCAAGGTCACACAGCTAGCAAGTGTGTGTCAAGTGTCTGAGGCCGGATCTGAACCCAGGTGCTCCTGACTCCAGGGTCGGTGCTCTATTCACTGTGCCACCTAGCCTCCTCCAAGTGAATTTTTTTTAAGGATGGGGAAGACCTAAGAATTGAGGAAGGAATCAGAGCTTGAAGGATGTGTGTGTGTATGTGTGTGTGAGAGAGGGGGAGGGAAGGGGGAGAGAAAAGAGAGAGAAAGGAGAGAGGAAGAGAGAAAGAGAGGGAAGGAGAGACAGACATAGGAAGGGGAGTGAGAGAGAGAGAGATTGAGGGAGGGAGGGAGGGAAAGAGGGAGGTAGAGACATAGGGAGGAGGGAAAGAGACAGACAGATGACAGACAGACAGAGAGAGAGACAGACAGACGACAGAGACAGAGAGAGGGAGAGAGAGAGACAGAGACAGAGAGAGACAGAGACAGAGAGAAAGAGAGAAACAGAGAGACAGAGAGGAATAAGAGAAAGAGAAGAGAGAGAGAATATGGCTGATGAAAAAACTCCTAAAAGAAATGCCTCATCCTCCCCCTCCCAGGTGTGATGTGATCAGGTAGAGTTGGGGGATTGCAGTGTGTAAGACTTTAAAGGCCACCCCATTCTCAGATCTTAGGGAGGACAGTGAAGAAGCAGAGGAACTTTGAAGTATAAAGAAGGGGGGCTGGTGCTGCCTCTTATTCTACAGAACAAAATGAAGGCCATTAGTTGTGCTCCCTCTTGTCCCTTCTTCCTCTTCCCATCTCACTCTGATGCCTTCTGTCATTATCTGCTCCTTCACTCCTGCCTCACAAGAAGAGGTGACCTCACTCCTTACCCAGGCTAACTCCTCTAGGGCATAAGCAACCCCACTCCATCCCACCTCCTCCAACAGACTGGTCCCGTTGTCATCCCCAGTCTATCACTCATGCTCAGTCTCTCCCTGTCTAAACGACCCCTTTCCTACGGCCCATAAACATTCTTGTATCTCCTTCGTCATTTTATTCTTACTTGATCTTTCCATTCCTCCTATTATCTTGTAACTCTTCCGCCCTCTGTGGCTAAACTCCTTGCACTCTCTCTCCTCTCACCCCTTATCTTCCCACTTCATCATTCCACTGAAACTACTCCCTCCAAAGTTGCCAGTGAGCTCTTAATGGCCAAACCCATTGACCTTTTCTGAGTCCTCATTCTTCTCAGCTGCTCTGCGAACTGTCACACTGTGTATCACTTCCTTCTCCTCCACACAATCTTGTCCCTAGGTTCTCAGAACACCATGTTCCCCTGATTCTTCTCCCTGTCTGAATGCTCTCTCTGTCTCCTTTACTGGATCTTCATATAGATCATGTCCTCTAGCCATCAATATCCCACAGGGTTCTGTCCTGAGCTCTCACTCTCTCTGTCTCTCTCTCTGTCTCCGTCTCTCACTCTCTCTGTCTCTGTCTCTGTCTCTCTCTCTCTCTCTCTGTCTCTCTCTCTGTCTGTCTGTCTGTCTGTCTGTCTCTCTCTCTCTCTCTCTCTCTCTCTCTCTCTCTCTCTCTCTCTCT
>NW_027187325.1:9188845-9195630 GCF_028583685.1 Petaurus breviceps papuanus
TCTCTCTCTCTCTCTCTCTCTCTCTCTCTCTCTCTGTCTCTCTCTCTGTCTCTCTCTCTGTCTCTCTTTCTCTCTCTCTCTCTGTCTCTGTCTCTCTGTCTCTCCCTCTCTGTCTCTCTCTGTCTCTCTGTCTCTCTCTCTCTGTGTCTCTATCTCTCCCCCCCGCCCCCACGTGTGCTTCCTGCCTTCATTGGCCTCTATTAAGTCGCAACTAAAATTCCATTTTCTCTAGGAAGCCTTTCCAGCCCTGTGTGCCTTCCCTCTGTTAATCATGTCCTACTTGCCCAGAACACAGCTTGTTTGTACATATTTGTTTGTCTTTTTTTTCCCTCATTATATTGTGAACTTCTGCAGGGCAGGGACTGCCTTTGTCTCTTTTCGTATCCCTAGTGTTTAGCATAGAGCCTAGTACATAAGTAGGTGCTCAATAAATGCTTATTGACTGACTGACTAGATTTTTTTCAGTCAGGTGAGAAGCAAGATCATATACTAGGATGGGTATGGAAGTTTGAAGAGAGAGGGGAAAGGTTTGGAACCCCTGCTAAAGGAAGGATGGCAAAAAGTTGGTTGCTAAGAAATAATGAGGTTTTGGTACAACCTCAAGGGCTCAACTGAACTTGGATAACACGAAGTTGTAGTGAACTTAGTTGCCACAACTGTGTGCCTTTATTCAGCAGCTTGAGAGCAGGAGCAGAGAAACCTGTCTGAGGGGGTGATGGGGTCAGTGGTCCAGGACTGAAGGTTGGGAGTAGGAAAAGGGGGAGACAGACTTAAGGGGTGAGGAGTGTGAAGAGCTGAGCTAGCTAGCTATAGGGTACTTAGCACAGTTAATTATAGCATCACGAAGGGTGAATCCTGAGGTCAGAGCAGGGGAAAACAGTGAAGGTCTAGAAGTCGCAGTGAGAATGAAGAACATGTTTAAAAGTGAGTCAGAGGGAGGGAGGGAGGGAAAGAAGGAAGGAGATGATGCCAGAAGAGCTGAATTTCAGTGTTAATATCTTAAACACGGATTCGTCTGAGGTGATGGTGAGGTCTAAGACATGCCCACTCTGGTAGGGGCTGACAGAATGGAGATGGAAGTCATGGATGTGGAGGAGGATGATTAGCTGAAGGTCAAGGTGCTTGAAGGGGCATGTATAGAACGGTGATGTGCCCACCACTCCCACAGATGGCAAAGCAGCTGAGTGTCCAGGAGGTTGCCAATCCCCAACTCTCGTTACTTTCAGAGTGTATGTGTCATTGGGGAATTTGAGAAGGCTTTCATTTTGAATCATTAAGGCCACATCTCAGCTGCGTAGGCGGCACGCCTCAGGACCTTGATCCAGTGAGGGAGGGCAAGCATTTCAGAGAGACCCTGCTGTTCAACATTTTTTTTGTTATTGCAAGACCCAAGCGCTGAGTTATTTTTACTTCAAGATGTCCTTCACTAGCTAAGAAAAAAAGGGGGGAGGGAGGAGGGAAAGCCCTCCACTTCATTCCTTTTTGCAGCCCTTAATCACAGGGCTGACTCAAACTCTCTCAGAAGGCTCTGAAGTTTAAAGCAAATTTGATCCACTAAGTGCATATGTGTTTGTAGTGCTTCATGAGAGCTGTGTGTCTGCATACTTGTGAATACATATGTGTGAATTCAGCACCTTACTTTATAAGTAGGTGCTCAGTTTTATTTATTGAATGAAAAAACAAAATCATAAACAAGTTTTATATTTGTATGTTTGTGTGCATGTATGTTGTAGATATTGGCATGTGTATGTTTTGTGGATATATGCTATAGATGTGTGTGTTGTGTTGTGTGTGGGGGGGTGTTGGAGAATATATGTGGAAGATGAGGTCTGAATATTTGTTAGAAATTCTACGAATGGCCCCAGTGACTGATAATTGGCCATTTGTAAGGGGTGCAGACTGCCAAAGATGGCCCTAGTGGAGACAGGTTGTGTGGTCACTGTGTGTTGGGAGCATGAGAAACTGCCTAATGGGGGGATTTGGGGAGAATGCCTGGAAGGGTGCTGCAGCGGTGGTGTCAGGACACGGGCCACCTGGGGAGGGCTACAGGAGGGAGAGAGACAAATGCTAAACTATAAAGAGGCAGGGCCCTGAAAATAAACTCTGCTGATGTTACAGTTTTGCTGAAGGTTGGACCTGCTTATTCCTTTGCGTTCTTGCACATCTTGTGCTTATGAGACTTCAGGGACTAGGGAACAGATCTCTGTGAGCCTTTATCTCTCTCTCCATTTCTTAATGCCCTTGGATATCTCAGGATCTAAGGTCTCCAACCATGTGCAGCTGGGCAACTCCCCAATGCTTAGAAGAGCCTGGCATAAGGGAATTGTGCCCAATACCACTCCACTGAACCACAGCCTTTTAAGACTTTTAGTCTATAACCCACCAGTGAGTGTATCAAGGAACAGGAGGACAAAGAGCCATCTCACTCAAAGTTGAATTATTTGTTTATCTGCATCACCTCTAACGCTGTTATATATTTGCACATAAATCCACTCCCACATACATACAAACATAGATAAAACATTCAAACACATAAACTCACATGCATGCAACATCCCAGTCCACATACCATCCCCCTCCTTTTTCCACCAGGGCCACGGCCATCTCTACTCTCTCCCTCCTCAGAGTCAGCAACTGGCCAAAGGGAATGGAGAGATCCAGGGCATCATGACCCACCAAGGTTGGATTCATAATATGCTGCAATGTCATGGGCCGTGGGTTGGGACACAGTGGCCTAAATGATGTCTAACCACATCGACTTCAACCTCACCCTCCCACCTTAATTGAGAACTGCCAGACTTTGACCATATAAAGAACATGCACAAATAGCCAAGTCTTTGGGTTAGGTTAAAAAAAAATTTAACTTGCAACTGCCCCAAAGTAAATTAGACAAGTAATTATATATGAAAGCATTCTGGCGTCCAGGATAGAGTGTGCTATCAAGCTTTTTTCTGTAGTTAGAAGAGCTGGAGTCTGAATCCTGATTCTGATGTTATCCTGTGGTGTATCCTTAAGCAAACCACCTAATTTGTCTGAAATTCAGAGTTTTTTTCTTTTAAGAAATGTAAATAATGCCTACTCTATCCACCACATAGGATTATCACAAGAAAATGAAAAAGAATTTAGCAAAATTAAAAGTGCTAACTAGGGAAAGGAGATAATGTGGTGAAACAGATAGAGTGTTGGACCTTAAGTCAAGAAAACCTGGGTTCAAGTCTTGTTGGCAACATTTATTAGTTTTCTGATGCCCTAAGGGCACATCATTTGACCTCCGTCTCCTTATCTGGAAAATGGAATCAATCATACCCACAGTGTCTACTTGACAGGGCTACTATGAAACTCAAATAAAAAAATATGTAAAGTGTTTTGCAAACTCTAATAAATTATGCAAACATCAGTTTACTACTACCATCAGAGGCTGGATATAATGTTTCATTTTGATATCCAGGAAAAAGAGATTTATTTAAATGGCTGCCTCTCATACAGCAGCAGTCAAGTAGCAGAAAAAGCTCTGGTTATACAACAGAGAGTACATTCTGCCACTTATTAACTGTGTGATGTGAGGCAAGGCCTTTACCTTGTTAGGGCCTCAGTTTCCTGATCTGTAAAATGGATTGGACTATATGATCTTTTTTTTTTTGGAGGGCAATTTGGGGTTAAGTGACTTGTCCAAGGTCACATGGCTAGTTTTTTTTGTGTTTAGTGTCTGAGGCTGGATTTGAACTCAGGTCCTCCTGACTCCAGGGCTGGTGCTCTATTCACTGTGCCACCTAGCTACCCCTAGGACTAGATGATCTTTAAGGCCCCTTTCTCCTCTTACCTTTAGTGACTTATTCAATGCCTGATTAGGCTTTGGATTAATGATATTAAGATGGATTCATGAGTCTGAAAAGCTATCCCCAGCCCCAAATACCTACACGCATTTTTCTGTCTTACTAAGTTTGCTAGCCACTTAACATCATTTGCCAACCTGCTCTGGGTCAGCAATCGCAAAGCTACATTTATGATGAGGAGACTACCATTATTGAGACAGACTTTGCAATGCTTTTCCAGTGGTTGGGAAGACTCTGTGCTGTCCACAGTCTCAAGTTTGATCCCTCTTTATTATCATTAGAATGCATCTGTGCAGTGGCTGACTAACTGTGGGAAATCTGGCATCTTATCCTAATGATAATGACTTATAATGAGGTGGCACTCCAAGGTTTTTAAAGTGCTTTCATCCTTATTTTGTGAGATAGAAACAGGTATTATTCCTATTTTGCAGATGAAAAAGTTGACTCAGAAATATAAATGATGTACTTAATGGTTGAAAAGCCAGTGAGGAGAACAGTGAGGGTTCAGGAGAAAGACACTGGGCTTAGAGAACTTCCAATACAACTTCTTTTGCAAAAGGGGAAACCAAGGAAAAACTGAGCCTAAGGTAAGGAAGAAGGGGCCTAGGAAGCATGAAAAGGGAAGGAGGTGGTGCTGTTGTCTCCCCCAATAGAATGTAAACTCTCTGAGGGCAGGCTCTGTTTTTTGTTTTGTCTTTATATTCACAGAGCTTAGCACACAAATTCCCACACAGTAGGTGCTTAATAAATGGTGGACTAAATCGGAATGTGTGAGCCAGGATTAAAATCCAGGACCAATGCTGCTCCAGGGTAAATGATTTCAGCCTTCTTGGCCCTGGCACAAAGTCCGTTTCATTACTACCTAACTCAGGCAATGAATTAGAAGGTTGATTTTTGAGATCGTTACTATATTAAAATTATCAAAACATATCATGTGTTTTTAAGACACTGCTGGCTCTGGTGCAAACTCACCACTATTACGGGCCTCTGAAAGACATCTGTATCCTAATCTTTGCTCTGAAGGCTAATCCCTGGATGATGGAAGAAAGCATGCAAAGGAGGAGACAGGCCTTTTCTCCGAACCCCCAGCTTAGCAGCTTTGCACGAGTGGGAACATTAGGCAGTGGAGGTCATGGGAGACGTCAGTGCACTCCCCAGGAGAAACCAAATGAATAAATTTCCTCAGCAATAAGACAACATAAAAGCGATTCACTCATTCGTCCAACAAACAAGAACCCACATCGGAATGTCCCAAATATAGATTTGTTCAGTGAGTTGAAATGTTCTGCTGAGCATGCAATCAGGAATGGGAATGATTTTCTCCCCTGGCCTTCAAGAGACCCCCTGTTGTTAGAGACCTAACCAGCTGTGGGGAAAGAGGAGGGGGGAGCTCAGCCTCTAAGTGCCTAGTAAATTAAACGGTTATGAGGACAGCTGAGTTTTTGTTAGGTTTGAGCAAATACGGTTTTAAGCCCTCTAAACCTCCCTGTCTCTTATGTAGGCCATAAAACTAATTAGCCTATAGATGACCACAACTGTAAAGTAAACCCCAGCAGCCTTTCAGAGAGACCCTCCTGTCCCCTTGCTCATAAATCAGTATGTGAGAAGGGCCAGGACTCAAGAGGTGCTTGGGATACTGTTTTAGTGGTGATCTTGAAGGCTTGGGGCCCAGTGACAGGAAGAAAACACCACATTTACCCAAAGATATCCTTCCAAGGCCCTCTTGTTGATTCTTTTACCAGTCTAGATAATGATGGTTCCTTCCCTCTGGCAATTCTCTCCTGCCTTGGTTTCTCTGCCTCCCCACCTCCTTTCCTTTTGATCTTTTTCATGATCTGTGCAGTGGTTTAGGGTTGAAGGGCAGGTTTGCCTCAGGCCTGTGAGTTCCCTGTTACTTCAGGCTCCTTGCTAGAACAAAATGAAGCACCCCTAAGTCATCCTACAATTTATAAAAGGACATTTTATTAGCTATAACTTATAAAAGATATTCAACAAGGATACTCAAGCGTTTAGCTTTATAGAGTACTCTGCAGGGAAATAAGTATGGTCAGCAAGGCAGAGTATGGTGGATCCCAAGTCAGTGGGCATAACACTAAATCTGAGGGTCCCCAAATCCATGTGATTGGGCCTTTTTATGACCTTATGTTACCTAAGAGAACATCACTATCACCAGAGGCTACCAGGAATTTGCTTCAAGGGGGTATTGCTTGAGTCTTGGCTCCCTGGGCCAATCATGATCCAGTTTTGTCACCTTTCAGGGAAAAACTAGCCTAACCTATGTTTTGGGAGTGTAAGAAGGGGAACCCTGATACATAGTGGTTCTATCCCGATTGGGGACCTTTCAATCACTGTCATCCTGCTGTCATTCCCACCTGGAGCTCTAGATCCCCTGGTGTACTCAAGGGGCATTCTCTTCCTAGGAACTTGGAAACTTGCCATTCAGGTGCAGAGCCTGTTTTTTTTTCACCATGGCTCCCCACTACTAGTGCTGGGAGGGCAGGGGGTGGGGCACAAAATATAACACAATCCCTTGCTGCACAAACTCTCACTCACAGTTTTTTGCACAAACTCCCCAGCTCATCCTTCAATAGATAAATGATCAAAGGATAGGTCTTCTCAAGGGAAGAAATACAAGTTATCTATAGCCATAAGGAAAAATGCTCCAAATCTCTCCTAACTAGAGAAATGAAAATTAAAGCACCTCTAAGGTTCTATCTACCTCATACCCACCAGAATGGTAAAGAAAATAAAAAAGGGAAATGACAAATATTGGAGGGGTTTGGGGGAAATAGACACATGAAAGCACTGTTGGTGGAGGTATAAATTAGTCCAGTCATTCTGGAAAATAACTGGCTACTGTTCCAAAAGAATCATTAAACTATGCATACCCTTTGACCCAGTTATGCTACTACTACTACTACTACTACTACTACTACTACTACTACTACTACT
>NW_027187325.1:9195640-9224697 GCF_028583685.1 Petaurus breviceps papuanus
CTACTACTACTACTACTACTACTACTACTACTACTACTACTACTACTACTACTACTACATGTCTATACCCCAAAGAGATAAAAGAAAGAGGAAAAGCATCCACATGAAGAAAAACATTCATGACAGTTCTTTTTGTGGTTGTAAAATACTAGAGACTAAGAGGTGGCAATCTATGGGGAAATAGCTGAACAAATTATAGTATATGAATATAATGAAACATTGTTGTGCCATAAAAGATGACAAAATGGATGGGTTCAGAAAAACTTGGAAAACCCATAGGAACTGATGCAGAGTGAAGTGAGAAGAACCAGGGAAAAACAACTTTGAAAGACTTGTGAACTCTGATTAATGCAGCCAGTAATCAATCGTGAGACCAGAAAATCAAAGGTGAAGTATTCTACCTCCTGAGAGAAGAGAAGATAGACTCAAGATGCAGAATAAGGCATAAATTTTAAACATGGTACATGTGGATATTTGCTTTGCTTGATTATGCATATTTTTATGAGGGCTTTCTTATTTTTATTGAGGGAGGGGAAGACACCTTCTTGGGCAGCTAAATGGCTCAGCAAGATTGGGTGCCTGGTTGGAATCAGGAAGACTCATCTTTCTGAATTAGAATCTGGCCTCAGATGCTTACTAGCTGTGTGGTCATGGATAAGTCACTTAACCCTGTTTGCCTCAATTTCCTCATATGTAAAATGAGCTGGAGAAGGAAACGGCAAACCATACCAGTATCTTTGCCAAGAAAAACCCAAATGGGGTCACATTGACAGAAAACAAATGAACAGCCACAGGAAGACACCTTTGGAAGGGAGAGAAAATAGATGCTTGTTAATTGAAAAAATAGATTCAATTAAACATAAACAGGCTCCCCCAAGCTCCCCAAACTCCCTCACAAATGTTGAACTCTCACTGGGGCTCCTGTTCCCTCTCTCTCTTTATCTTATACTATTGTTCTTTGAATCAGCTCAGTCACTCTGATCTCAACAAACTTTCATCATACTCTCCTTCCTTCAGTACATCCAGTGGTTTTTGTCTTGTCTTATTTTGTTTTTTACCAAAACTCCACTCATGAGCCCCAGTGATGGGAATGGATCTTGAGTGGTCTTAAATAAACTGAGAAGATGACTAGTGGCTGTAGGCAGCTTCCTTTGCCAACATGCTCAGACTCCATCACACTGGTGATGATCTGTTTATAAACAGCAGCTATGGTACAAAGTATGTTCAAGCCAAAGGTAACTAATACATGAAGTAGCCCCAGAACTGAGGCCAGCAAACTCAGGGTCTAGTCCTGGCTCTGCAAATGACTTCCTTCCTGTGTGTCACCAGGCAAATCACATGACCTCCCTGGGACAGTGTCCTATTCTCTAAGATAAGAGAATGGGAGGACATTGTCCTTTTTAGCTCTGCCGTTCAATAGATCAGTCTAGCCTCTTCTTAATTAGTGCAAGCTACACTTAGTAAATTTTAAACCAAGAAAGAAGAGTAAAAGGGAGATTAGAAGGTAGAAAAATAATAGTATATAGAACTGGAGTGGGGAAACTAGCTGTAGGCTAAATATACATCTAAGCTAAACTGTATGTAGTCTGTGCATGTTAAACACTCATGTAGTATTCCTATTTATGTCTAGCATTGCAAAAATGCAACATAATTCTGACATACATTGGTAGAAATACCTTAAAGACCACAAGATGGGGATGTTATTCAGAGAAAGTCTATGTCTTTCTTGGTGCCTCACTTTGTCTGTGCCTTTTACAATTTTTATGTACCAGTTAATAATGATTATAAATAATATTAGTTCATACTTGTTATTTGTAAAAGTCTCTTACAGGGAAGACATTCTATTAAAAAAAACCATAGTACTTGGTAATAAAACATAAATTTGGCACTGATGCTGGCATTATTTTAACTATTTTGGAACTCTTTGAAAGGACGCAATTTGTAATTTTTAAAAATTAGTCACATTGTTTCATAGTCACACATTGTTTTTGACCCAAAATGTAACTTCCCAGCTTGGTCATTAGACTTGGTTGTAAACATCTTTTTGTTGTTTTCAAAATCCGTACCCATCTTGAAAGGATGAAGATTTGCTTCCACTAATGACATTCAAACAAGTGAACTGTGTGTCTTAAATATAATTTCCAAAGAGTAGTTCCAAAAATACTTTGAATGATAAGAATGCCATTACAATAAGGAAACTATATTGAAAGTACAGCCCTCATTTAGATGAATCAATTTAAGTATAACTCTTTAAAAATCAGTCACATTACTTTAAAATAACACTCTCACATGGTCTGGAAAGGGGAAAGGGCTTAAACAGCTAACATGTAGCTCCCATGCTAGTTTTTATCTTATCCATACCTATCTTTCATAAAGTCACACTCTCCATTTTATGGGAGTCATTGATAGTAGGGAGCTGTCCACCGCTGAAGCTCATTCAGAAGAACAGGTGACCAGGGATACTCCCCAAAGCCTGCTAAGGCTCAATGGATATTGGTATACTCACCAATTGAATGAGTTAAATGAGAAGTAGAATTGAGTTCTTTGAATAATTTCACACTTTGATAACTATTCAATTGTTTGTTTGTTTTAAATTCTTGCCTGACCTTAGACCATGTACATATTCTTGTTTCAATAACCTAGTGTTCACATGTCCTTGTGTTCTAGTACTACCAAATTACTGACTTGTGTTTGGATCTTGAACATGTCTTTAGGCTCTGTCTGCTACTTGTTTGTTATCTTGTGTTTGCTATGTCAGTAACTAATCCATTTGTTTCCAATGATCCATGTCCCCCTAATGGTCCTTCACTACCTGAGATGTTACCTTTGCACATAACCCTGATCAGATCAGACCATCTTGTAGGTGCTACTGACCATACCTTGGAAGACTCTTGGCCCAGTCTCAATCTTGTCTCACTCCAGACCTTACCTTGGACAAAACCTTTATGTGATGATTAAGGATAATTCAAGAGAGATCATCAGGAACCCATAGTCAACTCATATTTGAAAAATCATTCCCAGTGAAGGCAAGAAACTGAGAACACTAGCAGCCACAAGGGTTTTGGAGAGGCACCTGAATATTCCTTGTTCCTAATAGTCAAATTCATCTGTTTCTTCATTGTGTTAATCATTACCTAGACACAGTTTCTACTGTTGTCTCTCCTAAAGTGTCACTCATCAAAATCCATGCCTCAACAACCGTCTAATTCAATCACAGTCTTAAGGGTCATGGATCTTCTCCTTTTCCAGAAATCTTGGATGTAGCTACTGCTTATGAGAGCAAATAATTGGGGAATGAGGGTTTCAGATAGTTGCTTTTGTATTTCTATTTTCTAAGATGTTCTGAGAGAATAAAGAAAAGGAACGGAAGTTGTTGGAATAGAAAATAAATATGTATTATGGGTGTGCTTATGTATATGTGACTATGAACATCTAAGCATACGTAAATGAATAAAGCATTTATTAATCACTTGGTATGTTCCAGGCACTATGCTAAGTGCTGATGGGAATGCAAAAAGACAGGCCCTCTCCTCAAGGAACTTACACTGTAATGAGGGAACACAAAACTTAAAAGGGAGTGAAGAGAAGGGGTAGGAGAAGATATTTAAGCAGAGGCAATGTGTCCAATGGACAAAGAGAAAGGAAGCTGGTAGAGAGAAGGGGGCAGGAGGGAAATAAGAATTATTAAATGTTTACTATGTGTCAGGCACTGTACTAAGTGCTTTTACAAATATTATCTCACTTAAGCTTCATAACAAACCTGGGAGGTAGGTGTTTCTATTATCCCCATTTTACAGTTGAGGAAACTGAAATAGAAGTTAAGTGACTTATCCAGGGTCACACAGCTAGTGAATATATAAGAATAGATTTGAACTCAGGTCTTCCTAACTCCCTCCAGGCCTAGCACTCTATCCACTGTGCCACCTAGATGTCCTTAAGAGGAACAACAGTATACATTCCATAATTTCCTAAGAACAGGCATTATTGGAGGAGAAAATTTGTACATGTGTATATTTATACACAAAGGCCATGTCCTAGGCTTCTACAGTGTCTAGTACAGTGTAAGGCACATCGTAGGCCCTCAAAAAATAATTATAAGAAGACACCTTAAAAACTCTAAATTGGTTGTGCAAACATCATGTAGTATCATTATTATCAATTAGATTCACTGTGTAGTGCAGACTCTAAGTGCTATAATTGTTGAAAGAAAAGGTAAAGGATATGGACTAGGATCTGTCATGGAGAAGGAATGGAAAAATCACTCCAGTACCTTGGCCAAGAAAAGCCCATGGAAAGTATAGTCTGCCAGGTCATGGAGAATTGGACGTGGCTGAAAAACTGAACAATAGTATATTTGTACACAAACATTTAAAGGATCTGTGATTTGTTGGCAAAGGGAACTCCCTCCACAAAGACATATACCATCTATGACTCAATTGATAACTTCTCAAGGGTTTCCTGATGCTCAGCAAGGCTAACCAAATTGTCCAGGGACTGCTAATGTCAGAGGCAAGATTTGAACTCAGATACTCCTTACTCCAAGGTCAACCCTCTATCCACTATCCCACACTTTCTTTGGTTTCTCTGGACATAATATATCCATATTCCTCCCATCTCTCTTTGTCTCTCCTCTTTCTACCTCTCAGTCTCTCAATCTTTCTCTCTATGTTTCTGTCTCTCTGTCTCTACCTCTGTCTCTCTGTATTTGTCTGTCTTTGTCTCCCCCTCCCCATCTCTGTCTCACTTTTTGTCTCTCTTCAAATCTAAGAAAAAGCCATGAAAAAGCTCGTTGAAATCAAGTAGCCCTCTTAACAGCATGTTCAATGCTTCTTTTATACGTGTGTTTATTCTCTCCCACCTACCTAAAATGCTTTCCCTCTTACACTTCACATCTTCAAACCCTACACTTTAGTCAAAATGGCCAACTCATATCCCATCCCATCCATGAAACCATTTGTGACAGACAGTTCATAGCTATTTATTACCTTTTCCTTCCACTCCTATAGCCCTTAGAGCCTGTACTACCAATGAAATAATTTATATGATAAAAATGATATTATATTGTGTTTGTATAACCAATTTAGACTTTTTAAAGTGTCCTCACATAATTATTCATTGAGTGTCTACAATGTGCCTTACACTGTGCTAGACACTGTAGGAGAAGCCTAAAACATGGCCTTTGCCCTCAAGGGCTTTATAGTCTAGCTAAAAACGTAGGATGTATGAAGCACTGCACGACACAAGATAACCTGTGATTAAATGCTAAAGAGTGTGGCAAATAACTGAAGTGCTTTTGGAATTCAGAGAATGGGGTAATCAATGAAGATTGAATCCTCAGAGAAAGCTTCATAGAGAAGGTGGGGAGAGAGCCAGGTCTTGAAGGATACTTAGGATTTGGATAGACAAAGAAGAGAAGGGAGATATTCCCATAAAAAACAATATTATATTCTCTTTTGTAGTGTTCTCTATTTGTTCCATGTGTGTAATTCTTATTTTAACAAGTATATCATCAGTTCCTAGAGGGAAGGAATTATATCTTATTTCCATGTACAATATTAGGTTTCCTACAGTTTTGGATAAAGAGCAGATAATCAATAAAAAGCTTGCTTCAAAATCAAAGCTTCCAAATGGAGCTTAATGTTTATTTTTTTCTTGAAGAAGAAATGGGTTTGGGGACTTCAATATGCCCCTTTTCAGACCTAGATAAATCTAATAGAATGATAAATAAGAATTAAATTAAAGATCTAAGCAGAATTTTAGAAAAAAATGAAAAACCCCTGCTAATTACTGAAGGGAAATCATAGAGAATATACATATACTCAGCTCTGTATGGGACATTTACAAAAATTAACCATGTGATAAAACATAAAACACTCATAGACAAATGAAAAAAAAACAAAATTATTAAACCTTAAAATTATAATAAATATGTATAATTCCAGAAAGGACTGAGATTTAAAGAGACTAAATAATACAATCCTAAAGAATAAATGAATCAAAGAACAAGTCATAAAATAATAAATAATATTACCAAAGAAAAAAATTAGATGATGCAAAAATTTTGTGATACAACCAAATTAATCCTTAGAGGAAATTTTATATCTACAAATACTTTCATTTACAAAAAAAGAGAGAAAAAAAGAATTGGATATACAGCTATAATAATTATAAAATCAGCAAATTAAAAGTTTTCAAATAAAAGCAAAAAAGAAATTCTGCAAATCAAAATTAAAAACAAAAAAATTATGAGTTGATAAATAAAATTGAGCCATTTTCTCCCCCAAGACTAATGAAACAGACAAATCACTTGAGAATTTGGGGGAGGGGAGAGAGAGACAGAGACACAGAGAGAGCAAACAGAAGAAAAGGAGGAAGAAAAAGTAAGGGGGAAGACCCTGAGTTGAGTCTTGAAGGGAATCTGTAATTGTAAGAGATGAGAAGAGAGAGCACTACAAGCACTGGGGATAACTTATACAAAGGCATGGAGGAAAAAGATGTAATATCCTATGTAGGGAAGAGGCATTTAAATCAGTGTAGTTAAAACATCAAGTATATGAGAGAGAACAATAGCAAATCATTCTACAAAGACCACTTGGGGCTAGACTTTGAAGGGCTCTAAAGGCCAAAATGTATTTTTTCCTAGAAGCAATAGGAAACCACTGAAAATTCTTGAGCAGGGGAGTGACATACTCAGAATTTTTGCCTTGGGAATACCATCCAGTATTTATTAAGCAATTACTATGTGCCAGACACTGTTCCAGGCTCTGGGGATACAAATGCAAATACAAGACAGTCATTCCATCAAAGGTGGCATGTTTATAGATTTAAAAAATAGGATTTTTAAAAAATACACAATAATGGGAGATGTGACAGGACTAACAAGTGGAAGAGTTAGGAATAAATCAATCATAACATCATAGATTTTGAACTGGAAAGACCTTAGAATCTTATATCTATAAATACTTTCATGGACAAAAAGGAAAATGAAGAGATCAGTGAGCTGGGCATAGAATTAAAGTAATTAGAAAAATCTACCAATTAAAAACTTCTAAATAAACTAAAAAAAATAGAAATTCTGTAAGTCAAAGACAATTTAAGTGAAATTTAAAAAAAAAAACATTGAGTTGATGGATAAAAGTGAGCTAATCCCCTCCCACCCTGAAAAAAAAGACTAAAAATAAAATAAACCATTAGCTAATATGAAGGATAAGAAAACTGATCCCAGAGAAGTTAAATGTCTCGCACAAGCTCACACAG
Source organism: Petaurus breviceps papuanus (assembly GCF_028583685.1). Classification (NCBI taxonomy): domain Eukaryota; kingdom Metazoa; phylum Chordata; class Mammalia; order Diprotodontia; family Petauridae; genus Petaurus; species Petaurus breviceps. The sequence goes on from NW_027187325.1 coordinate 9,202,898, forward strand.
GTAGGAAGTTGGTCAGACTGCAATATCCTCTAGCATGTCAAAGAAGAAAGAAATCAATTTGACTTGGGTCCAAATAATTTTGAACTCTAACTGCGCTTGATATAGTGTTCAGTGATATGAAAAATTAAACCTATGCGAAAGAAAAAATACAGGTCTTTCCTCAAGTGCATTACCTGGGAGACTATAAATAAATATGGTTTTATTGAGGTGTCTACACATTTACATATCTACAGGTAGACATGAAGCTATGAATACCTAAGTATACAGTGGTATATACAAGTTCACAAGGTCTTAGGGTAGGATTGAGACTAGGTTGAATTGTATTTATTATGATAGATACTAATTGACTAGACACAAGGGAAGGCTTCTTAGATAGGAGGGGTCTCCATTAGGGTTTGGAAATAAGAAGGCAACATAAGGCACACCCCCATTCTTGTTTCTTCTGTATCAGAATAGACCCTTAGTTCCTGCCAATAAGTTACTGACATTTCAGCATCCATAAAAAGCTCTGTGCTTCCTCTCCCAGAGGAATTGACATTAGAAGCTTGACCAAGATTTTATTCTCTATTAACAAATATAGGATATATGAATGATTTGGGAGAAGTATGATTTAGGGTAAGAGGTCCTCCTCTCTGGATACCTTGAGATCATAGCCCTGCCTTACTCATTTATAAAGCCAACATTGACAAAAAGGAGGTCCTTAGAATACCACCAGTTGATGTGCCTGGCAGTGTGGCAGGGGGAAGTATCTGGTGTATTGGTGCAACAACTGCCCAAGAACACCCAGAAAGACTTGAGAAACCCAAGCCAAAAGATCTAACTTGGAGAAGTCACAGTAGCAACAGCAATTCAGCGAATTCAACAAAGGATGTTTGTAGAGGGTTATAGGAACCATATAAAGTTCCATCAAAAATTGGATTTCCACGTAGCATTTACTTTAGCATTGCTATTCACATAGCTTTTACCCTCTTTTGTTTGTTTTCTAAGGTTTTATTGATGCATTCTGTTATTGCATCATTGTCATTTCCAGATAACTATCTCTCCCTATCCTCCCACCCTCAGCCTTCCTTTGAAACAAACAAAAAAGGCAGCCAAGCAGAATCAACCAAAACAGTCATCACATCAGGAAACATATGCAGCATTCCATATATATAGTGCTCCTTCTCTCCAGCAAAAGAAGAGGGGTACATTTCCTCAATCCTTCTCTAGGATCAAGACCAGTGACCATAAGCATATGACAGTCATATTCTAAATTCTCTACTCTTAAAAGAATTTCTTCCTTGCTCAAGATCAGTGACTCAACTTGTTAAAGGTTAAAGGCTAAAGGCTAAAGGTTAAAGTCCCTGTGTGTCTAGTCTATGGGGGGAAGTATAAAAGGAAATGGAGAGCAAGCAAGAATCAGGATCAATGAGGTGATTACTTTCAGATACTTCTTTGTTTCTATTTCTCATGGGAAAAATGACCTTATTTGGCCTTTATGTCAAACAGGAGCTGGAATCCTGTTTAATTTTCAACTAACAAAAGTTGAGGGGGACATTGCTAAGAAATTTGTTCTAGGCTTTCAAAATTTCTAGCTAGGCTGCTATGCAGAAGCAAAGTAGGAATGTCAACATTTCAAAGGAATCTTATTGACAGGATTTCCTGACTTCAGAATATTTTCTCTCTTATGTTATGTGGCCAGATTAATTTCCCAGTATTACTTAGAGGTTTGTTTAAAAAAAAAAGAGAGTGATAGTGAGTGAAGAAAATTTTTAAATGGAGATTTCTCTTCTAGTCTTCCTATAGCCAATTTTGCTCACCAGTGCTTGACTGATATTTCAAAAATATTTATCTTTTTGGCTTTTGGAATAATGTATCCTAAGTTCTCTTCTTCTCTTTAGTGGTAGTTTCCAGGTCTTACAGAAGCTTTACAATGGTTTCTTGGTATTTAAATTCTTTTTTTATGGCTACTTGAAATACGTTTCCTTTTATTTTAAACTCTGGATTATGGCTATGGGGTTTCTTTCTGGAGATATCTGATGGATTCTATTTTCATTTTGCCCTTTGGTCTGCCCTCAGCAGTCCTAGTCCTAGGCAGCTTTGATTCATTACTTCTTGAAATATGACATATAGGCTTTTTGAAAAATTTGGTTGCAGTTTTCAAGTAACTCGATGATTCTTAAATTCTCTCTCCTTGACCTGTTTTCCAGGTTAGTTGTTTTTGTTAATATATAGTTTATACTTTCTATTTTCTTTCAATCATTATCAATATTTTATTTTAATCTTCAAGTCTTTCAATTTTATTCTGATTTTTTTGGTTGTATCATGATTGATTTTTGTTTGATCCAATCCAATTCTTTAAGTGTCTGTTATTTGGATAAGATTTTGTACCTCCTGTACTAAGCTATTTATTCTCCTCATTTTTTCCTTTAGAGTCTTTATTTCATTTATAAAATACTTTTTTAAACTCTTCATTTCTTCTAGGAATTCTAATAAACCTTGTAGCAAAGCTATATTTTTGCCTGATGCTTTCTTTGTATTGATATGTGTGTGTGTAAATATACATATATATGTATATAATATATATATATATATATTATAAACTTATTTATTTTTAGTTTTCAACATTCACTTCCATAAGATTTTTATTTCCAAATTTTCTCCCCATCTCTCCCCTCCCCACACCTCAAGATAGCATTCAATTTGATATAGGCTCTACACATACATTCATATTAAACCTATTTTCACATTAGTCATATTATAAAGAAGAATAAGAACCAATGGGAGAAACCATGAGAAAGAAGAAACAAAAAAAGAAAGAGAAAATAATATGCTTCAGTCTGAATTCAGACTCCACAGTTCTTTTTCTGGATGTGGACAACATTTTCCATCATGAGTCTTTTGGAGTTATCTTAGAACCTTGCACTGATAAGAAGAAATAAGTCTATCAAAGTTAGTTATCACACAATGTGATTGTTACTGTGTACAATGTTCTCCTGGTTCTGATCACTTCACTCAGCATCAATTCATGTAATTTTTTAGAGGTTTTTCTGAAGTCTGCCTGCTCATCATTTCTTATAGCACAATCATATTCCATTACATTCATATACCACAGCTTGTTCAGGCATTCCCCAACTGTTGGGCAGTCCTTCAAGGTCCAGTTCTTGGTGACCACAAAAAGAACTGTTATAAATAGTTTTGTACATGTGGATCCTTTCCCCACTTTTTTTTTAATCTTTTTGGGATACAGCCCTAGAAGGGGCATTTCTGGGTCAAAAGGTATGTACATTTTTATAGCCCTTTGGTTATAGTTCCAAATTGTTCTCCAGAATGGTTGGATCTTTTCACAATTCCATCAACAATGCATTAGTCTTCCAATTTTCCCATATCTTCTCCAACATTTATCATTTTCCTGTTTTGTTATGTTAGACAATCTGATAGGTGTGATGTGGTAGATAAGAGTTGTTTTGATTTGTATTTCTTCAATCAATAGTAATTTAGAGCATTTTTTCATTTGATTATAGATATTTTTAATTTCTTCCTCTGAAAACTGCCTGTTCATATCCTATGACTTGTATTCTTATAAATTTGATTCATTTTGCTACATATTTTAGAAATGAGACCTTTATCGGGGTATTGGTTGTAAAAATTCTTTCCCAGTTTCCTGCTTCCCTCCTCATTTTGGTTGCATTGTTTTTGTTTATGCAAAAACTTTTCAATTTAATGTAATCAAAATTATCCATTTTGCATTCCACAATGTTCTCTCTCTCTCTTGTTTGATCACAAATTCCTCTGTTCTCCATAAATCTGACAGGTAAACTATTCCTTGATCTCCTAATTTGCTTGTAGCATTTAGATCTAAATTGTGTACACATTTGGACTTTATTTTGGTATGCAGTGTAAGATGTTGGCCTATGTCCAGTTTCTGCCATACTGTTTTCCAGTTTACCCAGCAGTTTTTGTCAAATAGTGAGTTCTTATTCCAGAAGCTGGAGTCTTTTGGCCCATTGTATATATTTTGAAGTTATCCTCTTCTTCTGGGTTTCTTAGGAATTCCTGGTTCTATATTTCTTTATCACCAGTATTTTCTCTGTTTATTCATTTTCCAAATTTCTTCAATTGGAACTTTGTGTCAGGGTCAGACTTTCATGCTTCTGAATGGTGAAACCTGGTTTGGTCCTGACCTGTATTATTTGCGGTCCTGGCTCTACTTCCTCTAGGTAGTGAAGATGGTGTTTTTTAAGGATCGCTGGAGAGGAACATTGCCCATTTTACATCTTTCAATCCTGGATACATTATCAGATAAATACTGGAGGTTCCAGTTTTCCCTGGATCACTCTGGTCTGTGAGTTTAAAGACTTCTGTACTCTCTCCTCCCAGGCTGGGCCTTTCTGACTAGAAACCTTCCCTAATGCCTTCAGGCTTCTAGTAATCTCTTTGTGTGGACCTGGGGGTGTAATATGAGCTTAATGGAGTTTCTCTTTTGAGTTCTTGATCACAAGTCAAATTTTTCACCCTTACTGGAGAAAAGCTTGGCTGTCCATACTCATTTACTCTGTCATCATGAAGAGGTCTTTCTGTGGAAGCAGAAATTATTTCTCTATAATTATAGCTAGCTATAATATATATAGCGCTTTAAGGTGTACAAAGCACTTTTTATTTGTTATCTGATTTATTAAATTTTTATCTAATTTTATTTAATTTTAATTTTATTATCTACTTTTATACACCACCAACTCAAGTTTAGCACAAAATTTTGTTGTTTAATTGGATTGAAATATACAAATGATATGTTCCAGTAAGGTCAGTCTCTTTGCTGCCTCCTAAACTCTACACTCTTGCTAATGTATTTTTCTCATACCTGGAATATTATCCCTTTTTTTTCTTTCATTTGAGATCCTTTCCATCAAAATCAAGATCAGTTTGCTTTTCTTCCACAAAGCTTTCATTGACTTCCCCAGTTCAACTCCCCAAGTTTCTGTAGCATTTCCTTTCTGTGTTCTCTTCATCTGGCATATAGGTGCATATAGCATTGTGGGTTTGATCTGAAAGGAACCTTTGGAGCTCATCTAGCCCACCCTCCCTCATTTCACGGATAGGAAAAACCAAGACCCAGAAGTGACTTGTCTAAGGTTACAGAGCCAAGTGAGTTGGGACTAGGACACACATCTCAATAATCCAATGCCTTTTTTTCTTCTTAGAATAGAAGAAGCATTGGGTTTGGAGTAAGGAAGACCTGGGTTCAGGTCTTGGTTTCAAGAGTCATTAACTATAGGACCTTGGGTAAACAAACCTCTTAGCCTTGGTTTCCTCATTTATAAAATGGAAATGATATCCATTATATGTGTCTCACAATAACACTGAGGTTCAGATGGATAAGAGGATATAAAATGCTTTGCAAACATTAAAAAGTCTTTCATAAATAAGAGCCACAATTCTCATACTTGTCGTCTCAGTTATGTCCCCATAGCACCTAGAGTGATGCTAAGAACACAGGTACAACCCAAAATGCATTTATTGAGTTGAGAAGAATTCTGAAATTGCCAGTCGATGCCTTTCTTCTCTGTATGATATTCTCCGTGAAAGAACAAGGGAAAAGGTTTGATTGGTTGCACCCAAATCAATGTGGTCACTGCAACCCGTTATCAAACTCTCACATGAGACATTTGTGCTTTCCAGATTCCAAGAGCTGTTTGGGAAGGTTTGCCCTTTGGGCTTAAGGAAATGCAACTGTTTATCTCAATTGTAAAGTAATTTTCCATGTGCAGAATGTGGCCAATCCAATCCAATACATAGGTTTATCGTACGGAAGGGCCAAAACATCTTAATCGGGCATTAGCCTCTCTGAACCAGCAGAAATGAGAGCAAATCCAGGAAGCATTATTTCTCCGAGATAAGAATGTAATTGCCTAATGTGACTTAGAATCTACTAAGACTCTGTTTTAGCTGATTTAGCCCACAGAACGGCTGTTCATGTCCCCAATTCACAGTAAGCCCTAAGGAATTCCTCTTATCACAAATGGGATTGTACAATGATAAAATGGTTTGTTGCAAGGATATTTTCCTCCACTCCCAAGAGAAAAACAGCTGCTGCAGTTTGAGGCTAACATGCCTTAGGTCCCTTTTTCACCCAGGATTCAGGCAGGGAAGTTTGCTCCTTGGAAAGTTAGGAATAAATTAAATGGCAGAGTCACTGGGAAAGCAATACAATTTCACATAATGACAGAACATTCTTACTACAGTATGAGTATTTGTGTGTGCCTGCCTCTGTGTGCCCATATGTTCAAGCAATCAATCAAGTATTTAACTAAGGGCCCAAATTAATCTTCCTAAAGCACTGTTTTGATCACAGAGAGAGTGGAATGGGGGTGGAAAGAACTCTGGATTTGGAGTTGGGGGATGTGGGTTCAAATCTTGACTCATCTACTTGCTACCTGTGTGACCCGGGACAAATCTCTAGACCTCACCTACAAATGAGAGGAGTTGGGATAGGTGAACTCCAAAGCCTAAAATCACAGAAATCTAAACTGAAATTGAAGGGACCTTGCCAATCATCTGGTCAAGTTATTTGCTAAAGGGTACAAGGTAACAGGTCATAAATGATAGAGTCAGGATTCAAACCCAGGTTTGGTGACTCCATATTCCGTGCTCGCTGGAGAAGGAAATGGCAAGCCATTTCAATATCTTTGCACAAAAACTCCATGGGCAGTACAATCCATGTGGTCACAAACACTCGGACACAACAAAACTACTGAACAACGACAAATCAAGCACCCAGTCCACTGTGCTGTGTTGCCCCCTTTTCTTTGGATATATGATTCCCACTAAAAGTCTGTTAATGGTTGACCATTCCCTACTTAATAAAGTCTGAATGTCTTAGTTTGGCACTCAGGGCCTTTTCTTCATCTCCCATTACTTCCCTTCACTTATCCATTCCTCTAGTTAAACTAGTCCCTGTCCTCTGAACAGGCCACATTCTTCCCTTACTCTATCTGGGAGGCCCTTTCCATCTTTGCTTGCTGAAATCTGACCCATCCAATAGAAACCAGTTCAAATACCACCTACCCCATAAAGGCTTTCCTGGGCCTCCAACATCTAACCTGAAGCCCCCTATTCCCCCACTGATTTAACTCAGTATTTTGTACCGTTCACTTAGTACTTATCTTGTGGTACACTATAGTCATATGCCTGCTCTCCTCTGCTGGATGGGCCAGTGTTTTATCTAATTCATCCTGGTATCCTCAGAAACAGATCATCAAACAGTTCCTTGAACATTGTAGGTACCTAATTAATATGTATTGAATGAATAAATGAATTAGGACATTTATTATATCCTGCCCTATAATATCAATTGAGTCATTGATCTGTTTTGTTATTTGCCAAAGCAGTCATGGGATGTAATAGGAAAAAGAACACTAGCTTAGGATCAAAAAGATTTGGATTCTAGGCCCCACTACCATGCGTTAGTCATGTGACCTCCTACAAATCACTTCAACTTTCTGGACCCATGTTTATACATTATACAATGGGGCCAATCATAGCTGCCCCATTAACCTCCTAGGGATGCTGGGAGGACCAAATGCAATGAGACATTATGTGAGGAAGCACTTGGAAAGCTAGAAACTATTACAGAAATGTAAAGTAGTACCTTTATTTAAATGTTTACAGTGTAGGATTTACGCCCCTTACCAGACTCTAAAATTGAGAATAGGGTCCTCATGCTTCCTATTCTGCCTCAGATCCTAGCATTGGCCTTGCACACAATAGGAGTTCAAAAAATGTTCATAAAACAAATGAGTGAATACTACACACCCAGAACGAAATTATACTAAAAAGAACAAAAAGAGATGTCTGAATGTTATTTGCATGTGGTATAAATATATACATACATAACACAGACTTTTGGGGGGGTTTTGCCAAATCTAGATGTGATATTTCATTATTTAGGTAACTCTCAGTGTGGAAACTTCTTCCACCAGTGTAGGACCATAAATCATCTATAACTGACTGTTGTCTAGGATACTAAGAAATTTAGTGACTCGACACGCTTACACAGCTAGTATATACAGAGGCAGACCTGAACCTAAATCTTCCTGCTTCCAAAGCTGGCCCTCTGTCCATTACTTCTGAGGGCTCCAATGATCCTGTGTATGTCTGTGTATTTGTATGTGTAAATGCACACATATATGTACTTCTTGGGACCTACCCTCAAGGTTGTTATAATCTCATTGGGAAAAACAATTTTAAAATAGGGACAAATGCAAAGACAGGCTATAAACAAGTATTAAATGGGATATAAATAACAACTGATATCTGCCTGACCCTGGTTTCGCTGCTAGCCCTCTTTGGGGTCTCCTTTCTGGCCTTCAGTTACCTCCTCAATCAGATGGGGATTGAAAGAGATGATCTCTTAATTCTGACTTTCTGTGGCTCTGATCCCCTGCCCCCACCCACCTCAGGACTGATTTCAGCCACAGCAGTGGGTTAGCTCCTTCAATTCCTTATGGTCTGTAGTACAGGTGTCTGACACATTTATGCTGCAGTCTTCGCTGTGTAAAAGGAAGTGACCCTGATCCGGTGGGCCAGCCTTATCTCCCCACTAAATCTGACTCTGCTGGAGCCATATCACTAGTCATAAATGATCCAACAGCCTCTCCCAGCCTGAGAGGTGGCAATTGGGAACTCTACCTTGATGAAATCAAAGAAGGCAAGTCACATCAGAAAACAGCCAACCACCAGAACTCTTTGGGTCACAAAGCCCAGGTCCTCTCCTGCAGAATACCACTTCAGCCTCTCATTGAGTCTCTTTTTAAATAGCTATATGTCATTTTTAGTACTGTTACTAAACTTCAGTGTGATACTCACTGCCCAGGATCAGAAACTTGAAAAAATGCAGCACCTCCCAATGGTTACCAAGCACTGCTTTGAAGGAAGAGAAACATTTCCTATTGCTGCTACCTCAATGAACTTTTACTCCTGAACATTCACTTATTCATTGTTTTTTAAGATCTGGTTTTCAAATCATGCCCCATGACAAATTTAAAATCACCTCTTTTATTTATGATTGTTGTCGTGAAAAATCATTGAAACCATTGGGTGCTGCATTTTTTCATGCAGGAAAGGACTGTATATGAAAATATGAAGGGGTGGCTTTTGTGGATTTCTGTCTTACATTTCTAAGAATGACAGCCACTCAGCCACTCCAGTCAGTTTTAATGACTAGAGAACAGAAATTGCAAAGAAAGAAGAAAAGGACCCATTTGTACAAATATGTATGTCTGTGTATGTATGTTTTCATAATAGTCCCAGACTAGAAACTAAAGGAGTGACCAGCTAAATAAATCAAGGTATGTGAATGTAATGAAATACCATAGTACCATAAGAAAAAATGAAATGGACAATTTCAGAGGGAACTGGGGAGAGCTCTATAAGCTGATTCAGAGTAAAGTGAGCAGAATTAGGAAAATAATTAAACAATGACACTATAAAGAAAAACAACTTTGAAAAACTTAAGAACTCTGATGAGTGCAATGATGAACCACGATGGAGCAAAGATGAAGTGTGCTACCCACCTCCTCCCAGAGAGGTAGAAGGAGGCATGCGATATTGAATATGGCCAATGTGGGAATTTGATTTGCAAGACCATGCATATTGATTAGGAGGGTTTCATTTTTTTTTCTTTCATTTTTATCCAATGGGGAGGAGTCAGGAGGCAAAGGGAGAGAAAATAAATGCATGCTATTTTTTTTTTTGTAGCTTTAGCTGTTTATTTAAAACATTTTTTAATCAAATGCTTTATTAAATTCTAGTTTACATCATTCATTTCCACAAGATTTTGAGTTACAAATTTTCTCCCCGTTTTTCCCCTACCCACCACCCCAAAACAGCGATTCCACTGGATATCCCCTCCTCCAATCTGCTCTCTCCCATATCTTCTCCCATACCCCCTTCGACTTTCCAGTAGGGCACAATGGATCTCTATGCCCCAGTGCCTGTATATCTTATTTTCCAGTTACATGTAAAATAATATTAATAATAGTATATATATGTATATATATATATTTAAACATTTTATTTTAAAACTTTGAATACCAGATTAATTCCCTTCCTCCCTTGTCACCCACCCTTACTGGGAAGATAAGCAATTCAATATAATACATGTGTAGCTATGCAAAACATTTCCATAGTAGATATATTATACAAGACTGACTTTATTTCCCTCCCTCCTATCCCACCTCCCACTTGTTGTATTCTCTACTTTGATCCTGTCCCTTTTCAAAAGTGGGTGCTTCCAACTTCACTCCTAACCAGCTTGCCCTCCCTTCCATCATCCCCCCTCTCATCCCCTTCCCCCTACTTTCCTGTAGGGTGAGATACCCTATTTATTGTGTATTTCATTCCCTCCTCAAGCCAAATTCAATGGGAATAAGGTTGACCCATTCCCTTTTGCCTTCCTGTTCTTCCCTTCCATTGTAACCATTTTCCCTTACCTCTTCCATATAAGATAGTTTACCCCATTCTGTTTTTCCCCATCTCCTCTCATTGTATTCCTCTCTCACCTCTTAATTTCACCTTTTAAGTGTCATCCCTTCCCAATAAATTGGTCCTGTACTCTCTGTCTATGTATACCTGTACACATATATACATACATTCACATATGTATTCATAACCCATGTCCAATAATTTTTAAATTATGTCTCCTGGATCTATTTTCCAGGTCAATGGTTTTCCCAATGAGATATTTCACATTGCCTTCTATTTTTTCATTTGTTTGGATCTGTTTAATAGTATCTTGATTTCTCATAAAGTCACTAGCTCCATTTGTTCCAGTCTAATTCTGAAGGAATGATTCTCTTCAGTGAGCTTTTCATATTCTTTTTCCATCTGGCAAATTCAGCTTTTTAAGGCATTCTTCTCATTGCCTTTTTGAGCCTCTTTTGCCATCTGAGTTAGTCTATTTTTTAAGGTGTTATTTTCTTCAGTCAGGTTGTTGACTCTCATTTTATAATTTTCTTGCATTGTTCTCATTTCTCTTCCCAATTTTTCTTCCACTTCTCTTATTTGGTTTTCAAAATCCTTTTTAAACTCCTCTATAGGCTGTAACCAGCTTGTATTTTTTTATTTTTTTTTCTTTGAGGTATTTTACCTCTTTCTCTAATTTTTCATTCTTGTTGTTTTGCTTGGCTAGTTCTTGGTTCCTCATAGAGTTATTTGTTTCCATTTGGTTAATTCTGGTTTTTAGCAAATCATTTTCCTTGGTTAATTTTTGAAGCTCCTTTTCCATATCATACACTTTTCTTTTTAGAGAGATGTTTTCCTCATTATAATGTTTTTCTAATTCTGCTATTTTCGTTTTGAGAGAATGATTCATTTTGTCTTCTATCTCTCTCATTTTGTTTTCAAAGTTCCTTTTGATCTCATCTAGGAGAGCCTTCTGTGCTTGGGACCCATTCCCTGTTGAAGTTTCAGCTTTGGGTGTGGAGTCCACATTGTCTCCCTCTGAGTTTGGTTCCTCCCTCTGAGGATAGTAGGACTCCAGAGTCTTTGTCTTTGTAGTCTGCTTTCTACCCATTTTGAGGCAGGGTCCTAGCCACGCCCTTCCTCTAGGATCCCAAGCCTTTACTGTAGAGGGTTTTGCCCTGGGCAAGAGTTACTATGTTTTCAGGGTCAGAGGGGGGGTTTGCAGCAAGTGGATCCATCCTTGTCTTTGGAGGTCCTGAAAGGGGCTTTTTTCAAAAAAAATTTCTGGGCTATGAAGTGGTAGCCCCAGGAGTGTTTGCTGTCCAGGACAGGGGCCCCTGTATTTGCTTCTTACCTTGCTCTTTCCAGTCCCAGCCCTTTGGTGATAGGCCTGGTAGTGGACTTTGTGGTTGGTGGGAAGACTTGCCCTCCAAGTTGATCAGGCCCCTTCCTGGCCTGCGTCTGCCGCGCCGTGCCTTCCCGGCCTGCGTCTCCAGCTTGTATTTTTCTTGGAAGTTTTTGGTGCAGGAGTTGTGACTTCACCGTCTTCTTCCTGTTCCATGCTTTGCTCCTTTTTGTCCCCAAAATAGTAGTGTAAAGTTGTGTTGCTTTCCTTGGTTTGCTTCCTTTGCCTGCTCATGTTGCCACTCAATTACTTGACTTTTAGGCTTTTTGCCATAGTAGGACACTGATACAAGATGGGAGCTTTGTTCCAATTGCTGGAGTTTTCTCAGCTGCCAAAGGTATTAGTTGGGTGCCCTCTGTGAAACCTCCACACGCTCTGGCAGACAGCTCATGGACCCCATGACCTCCACCCAAGACAGCAATCCAGATTCAAGCAAGTTAAAGCAAGGGTTACCCCTCAGACTGATCACTTTGTCCCCCTACAGTCTGCAGGCCAGGAGCTGACGCTGCCGCGCGGTAGGGATAGCAGCTGCGGGGCCTCAGCGACTTCTCCCTCCAGGGGATAAAGGCCAACCTCATTCCCAAACTACCAGATCCCAAAGTCCACACTTCGCTGACCTCTCACTTTGTCCTTAGCATCTATGGGTTGATAATTCTGGAAACCACCACAGCTGTGGGTGATCTGAAGTCCCTCCAGCCAGCAGCTGGTCAGGCAGCTGTGGGGCAAAGACCTCTGGCTTTCCCGGGGCTGGGCTCAGCTCCCAGAGTGCTGCTGGCCAATTCCTGCCGGCCTGCTGGGCTGTCCTCAGTGGAAGTTTAGCTTCTCTGTGTCATTTTGTGGGTTTTGTAGCTCCAAAGTTTGTTCAGTCACCTTTTACATGAATTGGAGTAGGTAGGAGCCAGAGCCCTGCAGAAGTCCTGTTTCTCAATGCATGTTAATTAGAAAAAAAAATTATAAAACTCAATTTGAGGGGAAAAGAGAGAGAGAATACAAGTCACACAAAAGAGACAGAGACTTAGAAATGTATTCCAAAGCCATGTGTCCTGTTCTATTCCTCTGAACCCAGACTCAGTTCCTTGGTCTTAGCACTTGATGCATGTAGTCTTTCCTCTCTCTGCACATTTCTTCATTTCCCTCTGTGTGAATTCTGACAGCTTGGGTGGGTGTTGGCCTTGTTCTTACATACTTCATTACACCAAGTCACCTAGAGCATGTCGTTATTTCCAAGCTTTTCCCTGTAGCTGGGAGTACAAGGAAGGTTCTTCGAACCTTTGAGCATTTGAGTCCCCATCTGGGAAGACCTGGTAAGACTTACTCCTCCTGCAAAGCCCTCCCCTCAATTCAGAAGATTTTTCACATGTATTATATCCTGTATCTACAACATAAATATATGGAAAGAAACTGAAACAGAGACAAGAACACAGATGTTTGTTTTTCCTCTAGATTTGTACAAATAAGGAGCGCAAGTTTCGGGTGTTTTGGAGCAGCTTGGTTTTGTTAGATGCAATGAGAATAACCTGAGAACCACTTGCTAACTCCTGTGCCCTCTGCCTGGATGGCACGGTGCCAGGCTGCTGGGCTTGAAATCAGTAGTTTCCATAGCTCTTTAGCTGAACATCTCTGCTATCTTTACATATTAAAGCCAAAGTGGTCTTGGACTATAATAAGAGTCGCATATCTGATAATGATTAAGTCTTCGTGCCGTTGGACTTCGACCTAGTCAGAACCTATTTGGAATATTGAGTTCAATTCTGGGCACCACATTTTCATGGAGTACAGAAAATCCAGAGAAAGCAGCTAGGACAGTGAACGACCTTGAAAGCGTGACGTGAGAATTGCATGGAGGAACTGAGCATGTTCAGCCTCGAGAAGACTTGAAGTGGGGAATGATGGCTGTCTTCAGGTACTAGAAGATTAAATTCTAACAGATGCCCAGCTCCTTGCGTCTGAGACTGTGCTGTTTTTCATCTCCATATCCCAAGCTCAAAGTCTTATGCATAGTGGGTGTTTGATAAATGTTGTGTTGAGCTGAATGGAATTTGATAGCTAAAAGAATAAGGAGAATATTTGTCCTCCAGCTGGGTGGTGTAGTGAATAGAGTGTTAGACATCAGAAAACTGAATCTATAAATACATACATTAACATATCCTAACCACTAACAGGGTATTACCAAATAGTTGGATGTGTCTTAAATGGCTAATAAGGTGAAGGTGTAATTAAGCCATCAATCAATCAACAAGTATTTATTAAGTGTTTATTACATACCAGGCATTGTGTTAAGCACGAGGAATAAAAATTAAAAGGGTCCTGGTCCTCAGGGCGCTTACACTCTAATGGAGAAATGTGTCATAACTAGCCTGGAGCTTTGGATTAAGGCAAGGCAAGGGAGGAAGGAGGTGACTGTTTCCTCACTAGGAGCCTCACTTCCACATCTTCTTACCTCCCTGATTATACACTCCTACCATCAAAAGTAATGGTTCTTTGCAGGTGTTGTAAACTGCTGTGCTGTAGGGACTCAGAGGGATCAATCACCACTCCTAAGGAAAGAACACTTCAGCTGTGACCCTGTGTTCTCCCCCTCAACTGAATTGGCCCCAGGTGCTGTTTCAGACAGTTATGGCTCCACAGAACTATAATGCCTTCCTTGTAAATAGATGCTGCCCAAGTCCTTAAAAGTTGCATGCTTTGGAGAACCTAAGTGTTTCCCCTTCTATTTCCAGCCTTACTTTTAATTGCTTCATAGCAAGAACCATTTGACCTGCTCACAAAACAGGTTGTGAGCATCCTTTCCTCAAGGCCTTCCTCTAGGTGTTGCCTGCTCTCCCCTAAAATGCCCATCCCATGCTCTCTGCCTAGACAAATCCTTCTTTTATTTTTAAGTGTTTTTTTTTCCCATTTAGCAAAAATCCACTTCCTCTCACTCCCACCTTCCCTCCTCCCATTTAAAGAGAAAGAAAAACAAAAACAAAACTTTGGGACCAACACACAGCCAAACAAAACAAATCCCCACCGTGGTGATGTCCAAAGAATATGTGTCCCAGCTGTACCCCAGGGCATCACCTCTGGATGATATGTTTCATCATAGGCCATCTGGAATTGTGGTGGATCACTACACTGATCAGAGTCCTTAAGTCTCTCAAAGTTGTCTTTTTAATATTATTTATTATTAATAAAAAAATAATATAAATATAATAATTATAATAAATATTCTAATAATGTAACAAATATTATTAACATTATTACTACTGTATAAATAGATGTCCTGATTCTATTCTTCATCAGTTCATACAAATCTTCCCAGGTTTCTCAAAAGCCATCACATTAATTATTTCTTTCAGTACAATAGGATTGCATTGCATTCATACACCATAATTTGATCAGCCATTCCCCAAATGATGGTTTCCCCATCACAAAAAGAACCACTATCGATGTTTTATACATATGGTTCCCTTTCCTCTTTCTTCAAGTCGCAGCTCTTGTCTCACTTTTTCTATGAAGTCTTCTCTAACTTTCCAGCCAACGTCTCTCTACTCTGACTCTATTGTACTTGTTTTCTTTAAATGAATATAGAACTGTTTGTATATGATTTTATATTGTGAAGTTATCTTATCACATCAGGACTTAATTCTTCTCCATTCCCATCTTGCTCCAGTGATTCATTTTGTTATGAAAGTGACCCTGCATTCTTTTTTTTTTCTTCTTCTTTTTTGGAGGGGGAGGACAGGGCAATTGGTGTTAAATGACTTGCCCAAGGTCACAGAGTAAGCTCTGGCAAGTTCTACCCAGGCTGGAAAGAGTATGGATCTGGAAATAGACCATGAATGTCCTGCTTTAGTACCAGTCTAATTGAGTACAGAAAGGAGATTATAGGAGATTGTTCCATCTTTCTCTCTCTCTCTCTCCCCCTCCCTCCTTCCCTCCCTCTTGCTCACTTGCTTTCCCTCTCACTTTCCCTTTCCTTTTCCTCTCTCTTTCTCACTCCTTTCCTCTTGTCATATCCAGTCACTTACTAAATCCTGATTATTCTTCCTCTGCAATATCCTTTACACCTTTCTCCTCCTCTCTTTCCCATTTCCATGACATTACTATCTACCTGAACTATAGCAATAGCTTCCTAACAGGTCTTCCTAATTTTACTCTCTCCCTCCTCTAATTCACCTTCTCTGTCACTGTCAGATAGATCTTTCTAGATAGATCTGGTCATGGCATTCTCTGCTCAAAAATCTGCTACGAATCCCTATTATCTACCAATTGATCTTTGAAAAAATCCCTTTGCCCAGCATTGTAGACCCTCAACAACCTGATACTCATACATTTCAGCTCTGTGTTACTCTCTACCCTGCCATCCACTTGACACTAGAGCAAAACTGAATTACTTCGCCTTTGTTTCCTGACTGTATCCTCCACTTTTCCACCTCTATGTATCTACATAAGCTGTTCCTTATGTCTGGGGAGTTTCTGGTCTCTGTCTTTGCCCATTGAATTTTTACTCATTTTTTAAAGACTGACTAAAATGCTCTCCTCCCCTTTGGGAAAAGTATTGGGATGTGTATGTTCAGTTCTTCCCCAGGCCATTGCCCCTGCCTGCACCGGCTACATTCTCTTCCTTTCTCCTTCTTCTTTTCTTGGTAAATCGGTACAACTCTACAACATCCCCTTCTTTTAATCCTTGTCCCCTTATCCTATCAAAGATCTTGCCTTGTCAAGCCCCGTCCTTGGCTTCTTCCCATCATCTTCTACCTCATGACCTCATGTCTAAACCGTTACAATAGCCTTCTGGTTGGTCTGTCTGGCTCAAGTCTCTCCTCCCATCAGTCACTCTTTCACTCAGCTGTCAAACTGAGCTTCCTAAAGTGTAGGTCTGACCATTTTACCTCCTAATGCACAAACTCCAAGGGTTCCCTTGCCTGTAGGACCAAGTCTAAAATACTTTTTGGCTTTTAAAGCTCTTCATCACCTACCCCATTCCTACTTTTCCTATCTCCTTATTCAGTACTCTTTTCACCTCTTCTGCAATCCAGTGACACCAGCCTCTTTGCTGTTCCTCACAAAAACGCTCAATCTCCCACTCTATTTTCGCTGGTTGTATCCCACGCCTTTTAATCCTTCCCTCTTCATTTCTGTCTGTTACCTTCGCTGGCTTCCTTCCAGCATCAGCTAAAGTCTCATCTTCTGCCACAAGCCTTAACCATTCCTCTCACTATTAGTGTCATCTTTCCTGAGAGTACCCACAATTTATCCTGACTATATCTTGTTTGTACCATATCTTATTTGTTTGCAAGCTGTCTACTCCATTAGTTTGTGAACTCCCTGAAAGTAGGGACTATCTTTGCAGCCCCAGTACTTGGCACAATGCCTGACACACAGTAGGTGCTTAATAAATGCTAATTGATGACAATACAATAAAATTTAATTTTAAGAATGCTACTTGATAGACTGACTTGGTTTCTTTATCTGTCAATGAGGGGGTTGGATTTGATGGCCTAAAGATCCCATGCTGTTCCAAATGTATGATCTTATGAACCTCCATAAAGACTTCCTTGATCCTTCCTGTTAGGATGACCTAGTCCTCCTTTGGTCCTCACATAGTGCTTATTTTTTCACGTCTCAAATGTATTACCCACATAATTTCATATATTATGGTTCTTTGTATATCCATCCAATCTCCAAAGCCCTTTTACAGCAGGGAGTATGTCTTGTCTAAACGTTTTATCTTCCTCTATGATAGGGCACGGAATTCTCTACGTGGTTGGTGCTTAATAAATTATATCAAATTTTATAATTTCATAGAACACGCAGGCATCTCATGTTGAATCTCCGAGATGAGAATAAGCAAACAAATTTCTGTAAAATTAACATTAACTGAGACACTAACATCTTTGCAAAAGATGAAACTCTTAAGAACTTAATAGGATACTTCGAACTAGACATTAAACAAAGGTCTGGATACTCAATGACAGCATAAAAGTGTCTCTCTAGGAGAGTGGCAAAAATCACACTGGAGTCAAGAAATGAAAAAGGCTAAAGTATTGTGGACTGCCTAGAAGCCCCAAACTGGCATGTCTTTTGTGCTTTCCTCAATAAAAAGAGTTAGTAGTGGGGCGGCTAGGTGGCACAGTGAATAGAGCACCAGCCCTGGAGTCAGGAGGACCTGAGTTCAATTCTGGCCTCAGACACTAGCCAAGTGACTTGGGCAAGTCACTTAACCCCAACTGCCCTGCCCTCCCCCCTCAAAAAAAAAGTCAGTAGCTACTGGACATGTTAAATCTTGGAAAACATCTTAAAAGGTAACATTGACTCTATCTTTTCAGACAGGAAATCACCTATTACACATGTAGTAACCAGGTCAGAATCAGCTATGTGCAGGCAGTTCATTGACTGCTTAGAGCAAAGATCAAAATCGACACCAAATCAAACAAAAGAATCAATATAAAACAAGAAAAACAAACAATAGATGAAAAGACACTTCGATTTGATTTGTTTAAACAAGGTATTGACTGAAAAAGTGGGAATGGATAAAAGTAAAGATATTGACCATCACAGTTTCTCTAAGTGATAAAAATAGTTACCACTATGAAAAGGCTAAAAGATCCCGGAAACCGACCTTGTACTCAAATTCTAGATTTCTTTGCCAAATAAAGAGACACGGTAGCCAAAAGCAACACCAGTTTAGAAGAGGAACTCATTTTCAAAGTATGATGGGGTAAGCTAGTGAAGCTCACAAAATATTACCTCAAAAAATAGTCCCAAATATTTGAGAAGAAAATTAGCCTATAGAGAGCTTTGCAAGAGATGTAGCAAGGTGAAATCATTTCCAAAAGGGTGGTGGGGAGGGGAAGTGTAGATGAAACCAGAAGGAGAACAAACCAATACAAAATGGAACAGATCTGCTGGTACTTTTAATAATGGCCTGTTTTTATCAGTAAGGGAAATGGAATAAGCACATTTAGACTCTACCATCTACCTCAGAACCCAAGATAGTACTTGCAAATAGTGTTCAAGAGTCACAGAATCTCAGAGTTGAAAGAGATCTTGGAAGTCTTCTCATTCAATCCATAATGAAGAGTCATTTCTACAACATACTCAAGAAAAGCTTTTTCCTGAAAACCTCTAGTGAAAAGGAGCACCCTACCACCAAGTGCAGCCCATTCCACTTTTTAATCACTTCAACTGTTAAGAAATGTTTCTTTGGGGTGGCCAGGTGGCGCAGTGAGTAAGAGCGCCGGTCCCGGCATCAATAGACCCAGGATCGGTTCTGGCCTCAGATACTTGGCACCCACACAAAATAACTGGCTGTGTAACCTTGAGCAAGTTACTTAATCCCAATTGCTTTAAAAAAAAGAGAGAGATGTTTCCTTATACCAAATATAAATTTCCTTCTTTGCAATTTCTCTTGCTCTCAAGTGCTCTTAGTTCTGTCCTCTGGTAAAAAGTATCTTCTACATGACAGCCCTCCGAATAACTGAAAGGAGTTATCATGTCCCTCTTATGTCTTTGCCCCCTATTCATTCTGGAATTCTAAACCTCTCTTCAGGCAGCCTAAGACTACCCTTACTTAGCCTTCTTGGCTCCCTCACCATACTACTGACTGCTTTTGAGTTTGTCCTCTAAGACTCTCTGACATTTTTTCTGAAGAGCTGCTGTCTAGATCCAATTCTGCCATATTGTGCCTGCTAAGTTTATTTTTTTTAACCTATATGTAAAACAAATAGAGGGAAAAAATCATGCTTGAGGATACACAATCTTAAAGGAACTCTGGGATCAATTTTCAAGGTATCTCAAAAAGAAAAGAAAATTTCAAAAGAATACAAAAATTTATGGACAGTCATTTAACAAAACAAAAAACAAAACCAACAAGGTAACTGAGAAGGTGTCAGCAATTACCAGCCCATATGCCTACTATCTCATCTCTATAAAATCTTTATGAGAATAATCTATGCACACATCAAGGCCATCCTTTACAGAGAACAGACATGCCTTCACAAAATGACTTTCTAGAGCACCTCTTTACAATCACAACTGATTGAAAGGTGCCTAGAATATCAAATAACATTATGCATTTTGCGTATGTGTTTTTAAAAATTAACTCAGCAGAACAAAATGCAACCTTGAAGGCTCACTTCAAACAAGATTTCATGCATGATTGATTCATGAATTAAAATGATATAATACTTAGGGCGGCTAGTAAAGCGCTGGCCTGGAGTCTGGAGGACCCAAGTTCGGTTCCAGCCTCAGACACTTAACACCCACACAAAAAAACTAGCCATGTAACCTTGGGCAAGTTACTTAACCCCAACTGCCCTCCAAAAGGAAAAAAAAATGATATAATACTTAATGACTGATGCAGCACTGGAGATAACTTTGTCCAAAGATCTGCAGACATGGAACAATGCGTAAAACAGGGAGACATGTTCCTCCAAGTATTGGCCAACGCAAGGAAAAATGTCTTGCATATAACATAAACAAAAGAACATTTCCCTATTGATGACAGCTTCTCTAACTGCTTTTATTTATAAGTAATATTTTGCGATTGTGTAGAGACCAGGAATGCTGCTACAAAGCCTCCTTCACAAAATCTACAGCTTTACCAAAAGAGATTAATCCGGCCGATCAGACAGCAAAAGCAAATGGTACTAGATAAAAAATGTACATTGTCTAGTCTAGACTCAAGTTAGTGGCTATAGACACATACAGAGATATGTATATGGGAATTGAACTGGGTTCAGGAATTCTGTGAGGAAGAAACTCCCTCTCCAAATGTAGGTGGCCACCTTTTCTGAAACTTTGGAGTCTTAAAGAGTTGCCTAGGTCACTGAGATGTGAAGTGGTCTGCCTAGGATGTGTCAAAGGCTGAATCTGGTCATAATCCTCCTGACATATTAGGAGGGGAAGTTTCCTCACCCAGTAAGTCTCTATGTCGATGAAATCACAGTTCTAATTCATATACCTAGGTCCTCTTTGCTATATATCCTTTGATTTGATCCTAGACTAGATATACTAGACCAGAGGTTCCCAAAATTATGTGGCCTACCACCCTCTTTTCAAATAAAAAATTACCTGGCACCCCAGTGGAAACCTACTTTCTTTAGCCCTTGTTTTTTTTAGTTGCATCATTTTAAAAAATTAGGAAAAAAATTTTAAATGACACATCTTAAATTTCATAATGTTTTATAAATTTGTGGGGGTTTTTTCCTGCATTGAAATGTTGATGATGCAATATTGCATCATGTAACCATATGGTATTGCATTATAAACAAATCATTACTCATACATACATATTCCTGTTAATTCATGCTGGACTTCCCGACAATGCATGACAAGCTCACCTGCCAGCACTTGCATGTTAAGACCTGTTGGTGGACTTGACCTATATTTTGTATTTTCTGTGTTTCTTTGGAAAATAATGTAATCACTACAACTTTAACTTTGTTACATGACAGAGGAAACATACAGTTTTTCAATTTTTTCTTCCCTTCTCTTCTTTCCTTATGCTTCCACCATCCCCTTATTTTTATTCAATGCCCCCAACTGCACCTGAGGCTACTACTGCCCCCCTGGATCATTCCAGAGGCCCCCAAGAGGCAATATCACCTACCTTGGAAACTTATGTACTGGACCATATGCTTTTTACCCAGTATTCATTTATCAGTGTGAATGGTCAGAGCCAGAATGTATCAGAGGAGCAATTTGAACCCCGATCTTCCTGACTCTAAGGCCAGCTCTCTGTTATGCCTCTCAGTGTCTTCAGTCTATTTTATAATAATATAACACATATTGTAATATGTGTGTATATATATTATGTATGCAAGTGTATATTAATACTTAATACTGTAAGTTGCAGAACAATTACCAATCTACGTCATTACAGAAAGTTTCCTCTCTGGGAGTTCCCTACACTAATAAAATGAAAGGAAGGAAGGAAGGAAGGAAGGAAGGAAGGAAGGAAGGAAGGAAG
>NW_027187325.1:9224707-9269984 GCF_028583685.1 Petaurus breviceps papuanus
AGGAAGGAAGGAAGGAAGGAAGGAAGGAAGGAAGGAAGGAAGGAAGGGAGGAAGGAAGGAAGGAAGGGAGGGAGAGAGGGAGGGAGGGAGGGAATATGGGAGGAAGGGAAGAAGGGAAGAAAAGAGGAAGAGAGACAGAGGAAGGGAAGGAAAGAAAAGAAAAATGTGCATACACATAACTACACATATATGTGGGTATATATCTGTCTTTCTATCTATAACCATATGGACAAAGCATTAGGTCTAGAATTGAGTGGGAGGAAATCTAGCTAAAATATATTTGGGGAATCTTGTAGTTCTTCCTATGATCATAAACTTCTATGATCCTAATCTGTTTCGAAAGTTCAATATTTTAGTAAGATTGTAAGGCTGTAATTTGTATTTTAAAAAGAAACTTTAATCTTGGAAGAATAAATATTATAAATAATTCAAAGGACAATGGAAATACACATGATAGACATGAGTAGACTGCAATGCATTACCAGTGATGACTAGTGTAAGCGTCATAAAGGATATTTCAGAACATGAAGGACAAGATGAGTTGGCTCAGTGATGTATGGAGATAGAGACAATACAGACAGATAGTCCAAGTATGAGAGGAAGTCCTTTAGCATGTTTAGTGGATCAATATGGAGGATCTATGGAAAGACAAAAAATAAGACGATGTAAGACAGGAAGGCCCAGAGGAGTTGTGACACATAGCAGTGAAAAAAAAAAAATCAGGGATTTATCCAAATATGCCTCTGATTACATGATAAACTCTGAAGGCAGCGACAATGTCTTATCCTAGATACTTATCACATTTCCTTGAACAAAATATAGGCCCTCAGGAAATATTTGTTGATTGACAGATCTTATTTTCACTTTTCTCAGCCAGCTCTTTTCCTTAAAAGATAACAGAGAGATGAACTCCATTTCCCACCCTCGTTTCACTGATCTCAGTTCTAAAGGAGCAGGTAGATCGGCCTTGGAATGACAAAATGATGGTGTGATGAACAGAAATTTGGAGATCATTAAACCACCGCTCTTCATTATGCAGATGAAGAAAATAAAACCAAGAAAAATGAAATGATTTACTGCAGGTCACAACTATTGAGGAAGAGAGTGAAGACTAGAATCCTTAGCTTTCTCCACTCCCAAACTAGTCATCTAGCCACCCTACCACTCATAGACCTAGAAAGACAAAGAATGTGAATAGTCTGACTCTCACATTCTGTACCTTTCTGGTCTGATTAATGAGTCTAATTAATGTCTTATTCATTGACTCCTCCACTTGGCATCCGAACCAAGACAGTTTCAAAGACTAACCCAAGAGAAATTAATATAATAAAATGGTCATCCCCCTAAAGTTGCCCAAGGATGTAAAAAAAAACTCCTGTTCCATATCCAAGCTAATAATACTAACTCATTACCATAAAAATAATTAGAATAACAACAACAACAATACATCTCTTGAGTTATTAACACTGTGTAGCCACATCACTTTAAAAATAAGATGCTTTTGGGGCAGCCATGTGGCTCAGTGAGTAAGAGCACCGGCTCCAGTGTCGGGAAGACCTGGGGATCAAATCTGGCCTCAGACACTTAGCACCCACCCAGAAACACCTGGCCGTGTAACCTTGAGCAAGTTACTTAACCCTGATTGCTTTAAAAAAAAAAGATGCTGTGCTCCTTTTCTATTGGGCCAGTAAAATCATATCTGAATCTTGAAAGAGATAATGTTAATTACCAATAAAAAAGTGGCATGGCATTAGTTTATTGATTCCTTAGATTGGAGCAGGGACGGAATTGGATGGGTGGGGTGAGGTGAGAAATCTTCCACTTCCTTTTTTCTAAACCTCCCTTTTTCAATCTCATTGTTATTCTTCCTTGAATTTTAGATAGGATTTATAGAAAATGTCTAAAGTCTTAAAGTTCTCCTATTACACATGAGAAAATTGGGACTAGGAAAGAAGTGATTTACCCAGGATCACCCAGCTAGGAAGTAGTAGGGGCAGGATTGGAATACAGGTCTCCTGTTTTACCAGTCTATTGTTCCTTTCCATTATGCCTTGCTGCCTGAATATTACTATCATGTCTCACAATTTCTCTTACTATTCAAGTCCTCCACCTTACTGAGAACTTCATTTATTCATAAATAATAATACTTTGCATTTCCATAACACTTCGTAGTTTTTCAGATGTTTTCACACACTTGTTTGATCTTCACAAGCCAACAGGAATAATTTTTATACTCCTATTTTACAGACACAGATATGGAAGCTCAGTCAGTTTTAAGTAATTTGTTCAGGGGGATACAGAGGAAGATCCAGGACTGGTGCCTTTGAACACCATCATGGTGCATTGGGAAGAACACTGGTTTTGGACTCAGAGGACAGAGGTTTGAATTCTTTCTTCAGTGTCTTCTGCCTGAATGGACAAGTCACCACACTACCAGTGCCCTCAGTTTCCTCATGTGTAAAATGAAGACTTTGGACTTGTTAACTTCTGCAATCTTTTCTAGCTCCAAACGCATGATCCTTCTCTCTTTGAGTCTTGTTGAGATTTTCAATATCTACTTTCCATGTGGTCCTAGACCAAGCCTCTTCTACCTCTCCTCTGACATCTTGAATGATATCCAAGTCTACCGGTTGTCCTTAGGGTGTGTTCTGAAAGGATACACTTTGTGTTTACTCGAATGTTGGGGGAAAAATAAGATGAAACACGAAAACCCTTTGGTTTCCTCATCTTTGTTGTTGCTAGTGTTTCTAAAATGTATACATGGGCTTCCCTACCTTAGGAAGTGAACAGGATTAACCTTCTTTTGATGACTCATCATTAGGTCACTAGTGTTTATTCAGGCTTTCATTTCTAGATGATTCAGACAGGTCAGATCAGACAGGGAATGAGAGGAAGAGCCTATACTGATCTCCTCACTTTCTTTTCTTGAAAGCATAGTCAAGAATAAGTTCTTAAACTGGAATCTAGAACTTAAAAAAAAATCTGATAGCTATATTTCAATATAATTTGGTTTCTATTGTAATTCTATGCATTTTATTTTGTGTATTCAAAAACATTATTCTGAGAAGGAGACTATAGGCTTCACCAAACTGCCAAAGGGATCCTTGACACACAAAAAAGGTGAAGGAACCCTGTTCTAAGACTATGGATGGAGATGCAGGAGACTTAGTAGAATTTTAAAAATAAAATAAAAGCATTGATACCAGTTTAGGACTTGACTTTTCCTATAAAACTAGGATGGGGAGAATTTTTTTTTATAGTTAATCCCACATTCTAAGCAATTGGGTTCTAGTTCCTGATATGTTGGGCTGATTGTCCTGATGATTTTGGAATGTTTTGGAATGTAAGCTCCTTGAGAGAACAAATTGTTTCATGTTTTGACTTTCTAGCTGATAGAATCAGTGCTTATTGCTTGAATGGTTAATTGAGGTCTGGCTATAATCCCTTGAAGTGTCTTCAGCGACCCAAAAGAGAAGGTCACATTTCCCAGAATTCAGGGAGACTTCTGGTATATGCTTGCTTGATCTATCTCCATCTCAATGATGTTTGGCCATGATTCACCTTTATCCAATAGCACTTACCATCTACCTCCAAACCCACAGAAGAACAGACAAACAGAATCTCAGCACGAGGAAGGCAAAATATGGCCTGAGATGCTGGTTGGAGGTTGCTGGCTGACTGCCATGACCTGATATAATATGAGAGACCTTTCCTGCAGCGTGGCCCATTCTCAGCAGAGATAGGAAGGAGCTAATCCCAACTTAAAGAGCAGTGAAGGAGAGCAAAGTGGCAGGCAGTGTGGGCCAGCAGGGATAGGCAGTGATTCATTAATTACCTCCTTTGGAAGGGAAGCAAAGGATTTCTTGCATCCCTGTAGCTTATGTGGCACCAGCCCAAGTTTGAGTGAGCGAAGGAAAAACTACAACCTCTGATGAAGAGGTAGGGAAGGGGGGCAGAGTCCATTGTAATCACCCTCAACTTTTCCTGAAAGAAGCTCCAGGGAAATATTCTGGAGATCTGGGAAACAAACCTCAGAGGTTTCAAGACAGATGCACCATAGGTGTTATTTGAGATGAGCCAATTGGGCAACGGTGCTTAGGGAAATAAACCCAATGCAGAAGAGGAAGCCAGGAGCCCAAGGTCCTCTGGGCAGCACATGTCTCTAATGCCATGTGTGAGCAGCTGCCATAGCTGGGGGAGGGGGAAGAAGCCCTCTACCCCATGGGATGGCCAAGAAAGAGAACCTCATGGAGTCCCCACACTTGGCAGTCAAGAAGATAAAGAGCACCAGAGATTAGTCACTCCTCTTAAAGTCTTCTTAGTAGGAAGCTGCTCCATTCAATGGCCAGTGAGCTCCCTTCTCTCCTACCATCTCAAGGACCAAGGTACTGCTGCGTCATCCTAAAGTCCTCAGGACTAAGGATATGTGTCCAGGAGAGTGACCAGAGGAGCTCAGCTCGGCTCCATGCGTTTTTCAAGGAATTTGCTCCAATCTAACTCTTGACACACAGGGAAGGCTTCCAGGAAGAGGCAGTGCTTGGCTTTGGGCTTCAAGGATAGATAGGATTTGAGGAAGTATAGAGGCAATGGGAAGATGAGACTTCTGCCCTGGGGATAAGGGGAAGAATGAGAATGGAGAATTGGGGAGGGAAGGAAGCATAATGAAAGGCTTCCAGCTTCTTATTTAGGGGGGTATACAAGCAGCTTGCTCCCAAGAATGAGCAGGAGATCCAACCTGGCTCCCCCGTGTAGTAATAGAGAGTGGTGTGGTTGTAGCACTGCGTCTGGAGTCAGGAAGATAGGAGTTCAAATTCTGACTCAGGCATGTCCTAGCTATACGGCCCTGAGAAAGTCTCTTAACCTCTGTCAGATTCAGTTTGCTCATTTGTACAGTGAGGATAGGGACGGCTAGGTGGCACAATGGATAGAATTCCAGGCCTAAAATCAGGAAGACTCATCTTCCAGTGCTCAAATCTGATCTTAGACACTTAATAGCTGTATGACCTTGGGCAAGTCACTTAAATCTGTTTGCCCCAGTTCCTCGTCTATAAAATAAGCTAGAGAAGGAAATGGCAAACCACTCTAGTATCTTTGCCCAGAAAACTTCAAATGGGACCATAGAAAGTTGAACATGACTGAAAAATGACTGAATAGCAGCATACAGGCCACAAATAACAGAAACAGTATAAATAAGCAGGACTTGAATCCAGGTTTTCTTTACTTAAAAGGAGCTGGGTGGTGCAGTGGCTAGAGCATCAAGTCTGGAGTCAAGACTAGATTTGACCCCAGATACTTTACTAACTATGCGACCCTGTGCAAGGAAGGGTCCCTTAGCTTCTGTCTGCCTCAGTTTCATCTTCTGTGATATGGGGATAATAATAGCTTCACCATCTGTGAAATGGAGATGATGGCAGCACCTACTTCCCAGGGTTGTATGAGGAGAGAACGAGATCACCACTGTAACGCGCTTAGCACAGTGCCTGGCCCATAGTAAGAGCTGTACAAGTGTTAGCTATTTCTATTATTAAAGCCAGCTCTCTATCCAGCAGGCCACGAAGCCTTACTGACATCTATAACTGACATTGGGTTAGGACTTCAGAGCTTACAAAATGCCTTCTATCCAACTAGCAGTCCTATGGAGTAGGAAAAGTGCTGGCTTTGGCATCAGAAGTTGGGTTTGAATTCTGGCCCTACTACTTGTTAACAAGCAAACCTGAGAAAGTTATTTCCTCCTCCAGACCCCAGTTTCTTCAGCCACATAATGAGGGGGGTTGGACTAGATAATTTCTAAGGTCTCTTCTAACTCTAAACTCTATGATCCAAAACAGGAACAGTACAGAGCGTGAAGTATTTATGACCAGGTCGGGGTGTCAGTTTAGGGGTTCTTTCCCTAATTTGTTGTTGTTTTCTTTGGTTTCTACCCTGCTCATCTCCCTTCCTGACTGGATAAATCAAGCCCATATGTTAATTACTAAAGAAGAAATCACACCAGAAGACATTCCAGAACGTTGCAGTAATCCAGGCAGTACAGCCTGGTGGATTGAGTAGATTGCACCATCAGGGCTGGCTTTTCCATTAAGAAGTGACTTTAAAGGGCCAGATCATCCTTCTCTAATGTTCTTAGTATAGGAAGCCACAGCACAAGTCATTCGCATTTGTTAGTAATCCGAGCACCCAACAATCTGTCCTCTTATCTGTTGCCTTTTTAAAAGTCATCATGAAAGGCCATAGTAACCATTCTCCCTTAGCAACACACAAGAAATAGCCCATCCTGGAGAAGGTGAGGCACCATTGTACCTGAACCAATTTACTCAACGGGTTATAACACACTCATACAAGGTCAGATTTAAAGTGGGAATCGATCTTTTAAAACAGCTAGTCCAAGTACCTCTTTTACAGGAAAGGAAACTGGGTCCCAAGGAAACAAAGTGATTTGTCCAAGGTCTCACAGCTAGGCTTGTTCTATTGACTCCAATCCAGCAGTCTTTCCACAACACCATGAAGGTCATGGAAAACCAAGGTCATGGTTTTGAACCCTATCAATTAGCCATACTTGTTTTCTCCAGGCACAAGTTGCTCTAGGAGGCTAACTGAATCACCCTCTCCCTTCAATACCTTTGTCCCAAAGGCTAAAAGAGTGTGAATGGCTGAGGGCAGTGCCTTCTGCTGGAAAAGCAACCCAACATACATATCCTACAGGTGATTTGTCAGTATCTCCATCTGCTCTGCCATTGTCCTCTTTAGGAATACCTCACTCACCTATAGCAAACTTGAGAGGAATTATTCAAGTGCTCCTGTGTCATGACGAAGCTAAAATATAGTTCCTACTCAAGCGGCGTCATTCCTCAACAAAACTGTGAAGTTGGTCAGGCTCATCTTGGGCGCCCTCCTATCTCCTGCCTCAATAGGACCTTTTCTCTCTTTTCTTTCTCAGATGTGTCTAGAGGGATATGACCATCATCAAGTACTTGAAAAATTGGCAAATGAAAAAAGGGATTAGATTTGTATGGGACAAATCAAGCCAAGCAGGTTGGTCTGAGGGTGTGGAACTAGTGTATTGGGTGGAGGAGAAAAGAGTGGGATGATGTAAAGAAGCCAATTTAGGTTTGATGTCAAAAAACGCTTCCTAACATAGCTCTTCCAAAGTAAAATGACTGCTTCAGGAGGTTCTGGGTTCCCCTTTACTGGAGGTCATTTAGAAAAAGATGGATGACCACTTGTGGTGTGTCATAGTAAGTTCTTTTCCAGGGATGCATGAGCTGGATTAGATGCTCTACAACATTACTCTCTACTCTGATATTCTGTGACTATTATTTTGTGGGAACATGGATTGACCTAGAATGTACTCCTTTCTTCCCTCTGCCTCACTGAGTCCCTACCTTCCTTTAAGCTATAGCTCAAGGGTCATCTTCTGCATGGAGCCTTTCCCAATCCCCCAAACTGCTAGTGCCCTCTATCCTAAACTACCTTCTAGTTAATGATTTTGTATATGCTTGTATTTGCTTGGTTTGGATTAAATACATATGCACATATACACTTATAATGCATATAATGTGTGTGTGTTGTTGTCAGTCATTTCAGTCGTGTTCCATTCTTTGGAACCCCATTTGGGGTTTCCTTGGCAGAGATCCTGGAGAGATTTGCCATTTCCTTCTCCAGATCATTTTATAGACCAGGAAATTGAAGCAAACAGGATTAAGTGACTTGCCCAGGGTCACACGGCTAGTAAGTATCTGAGGCCAGATTTGAACTCAAGAAGATGAATTTTCCTGATTCCCCACCCACTGCACCACTTAACTGCCTACATACATACAGATAGACATATATACATACACACCAAAATAATTATTTTTATATGTACTTGTCTCCCTCATCCTAAATTAGGATATTTGCAAGTACGGATTGTTTCTTTCTTTTGTACTTGTGTCCCTAAAACTTAGCACAGTGTCTGGTATATAGTAAGCACTCAATAAATGCTTGTTGATTGATCATTGGTTCTAGTTAATTCCCCTTGCCTCCCCCCCCCCAAAAAAAACAAGTCTTCTCTCAACTATGTTCTCCTTGTTGTACTTCCCACAATTCCAGCTTTCAAGTCATGGGAAGAGATGTCAGATAGTAACCACATTGGAGGAATCTTTGGAGAAAAACAAGTATGTCCCATAATAATAACTGGGCTACTGAGAGAGATACAAGATGCTTCAGAGGGAGATGAGACGCTCTGTCTACAGTCTAGTGGACTCAATTCAACAAACATCTATCACTGTGGATTAGTAATGTCATAGCATGTCTGAGTCTTAACCCCCAAGCATCTGAGATTCTGCAGGGATCACAGATATAAGATCAAAATGTGGTCTAAATTAAAAAGGCATTTGTGAATGAACAAAGCAAGATGGGAACGGGAACATGTTGTAATGGGAAGATGGCCACCCTTAGAGGTGAAGGACCTGGACTGCACACCCTGTGCCTGTGGCCCTCGTTACCTTACTCTACCTCAGTTTCCTCATCTGCAGAATGAGTACAATAATACTCGTACTATGTCCCTCACTGGATCCAATGAGCTCATGCAGGGAAGTATCTTTGTAAGCCATGAAGCACTTTGTGAATGTAGCCCACAGCCTCCTCCAAGTTTCCATCCTCATGTAGAGTTGACTCTAAGTTGACTCAGACAGATCTTATCAAGTTGGGAAAATTTGAGTCCATCATCTATGCATTAGCACAGCTCAGTTCAGTGGACAATTATCATTCCCAGAGGATTGCTCAAGTATTTATTTTTTTATTTAATTTTAGCCACAGAAGTTCATGCAACCAATTGCAAAGAGTTGCAATCTGTATCTATGAAGGAAGTATCCGTATGGATAAAATTACAACTTTCTCTAAATATTGAAGGAAGATGACAGGAGTGCAATGTCCTGGCTCTTCTCTGACATTAATATCAGCAGGAAGGGAGGGGGCTGGAGACCAAAGAGAAAGCTATCGCCTTCAATTGGACAGTGTGGTGTCCACATCTGCAATGCTGTGAACACTTCTTAAGGACCATAGTATGGGGCCAGAGAAGGTACAGAGAGGAAGCAATTCAAGTGATCAAAGGACTAGGGGGATGTAAAAGCTATTATATAAGAACATGGGGAAAAAAGGACAAAGCTTCTTCAGAGTGCAAGATGAAAGCAGAGAGAGGATGTCATTGAACTCTAGGAATTAACAAATGGGATGTTCGCCACATCCCAGACAATTGAAGGTGGGGTCCTCACCAAGAAGTTGAGAAGCAAGTTTAGGGCAAGAAAAAAGAGAAAGTCAAGGTAAGGAACTTGTTCCCCCAAAAGATTATTTGGACTGGAGCTATGGAGAGATTTGAAAAGATGGAGGTAAATTCTCAGTTAGGATTGGGCTGTTCAAGGAAACTGGGAAGTTTGAATATTGATTGATATAAAGGGAAAAAAGGAAGTTTGGAGAGATCTCTGCCTTTTGAGGTAGATGCCAGGAAGTAATATATGATAACCCCTCCTCGTCTGGACAGATCATGGAATGACCTCAATATCATGGCACTGAAAACCAATGCACTCAACCTCTAGCCAGCGGCCATTCTCTAGCATCCTTCAAAGCCCAGCTGGGATGGCACCTCCTACCCAAGGTATTTCCTGATCCCTATAGATGTTAGTGCTCTCCAAGACTCCCCTGTCTATATTTTGTGTTACTAATGTATGTGCATGGTACATCTCCCAAAGGGAATGAAAGCTCTTCAAGTACAATTACAGTGTTGTCTTTGCATCCGGGGGCCTACACCTACAAAAGTCACTTAATAAATGTCTGTTGGATTGAATCATAATGAAGCTAGACCCCAACTTCAGTCTGTTACCATTCTCCTCCAGAGAAGAACAGCCACCAATTAATATCTCCTCATGGGTACAGAGACCTAGTGGACCAAGGCAACTGAGGAGTAATCATTTTCATTCAAAGTTGAAAGTCTTTGACATTTTTCTCCAGTGTCTTTAGATAGAGAGTTGTTTTCCTTTTAAACTATTCTTCCTTGGGTGGGAATGCATTTGCCAACCATCTTCTTCCAAGTTTCATTTAACTCACCCTTTCATATTCTCCCTCCCCAGTCATTGCCCAATTGTCCCTTGGCATGCACCAGTCAGAACTGTTTCTTCCCTGACATGTACCCTCAAATGCTGTTTGTTGTGGGGAGGCAAATAGTCACCAATCCAAGGGGGAAAATATTAGACTTTGTCTTCCCATTAAGGTTTGGGCAGGGAAACATTTTTGAGGGTTGACAGGGACTGCCAATGCTTTATTGCACATCCAAAAGCCCAGACGGATGTCTCCCTACCTCACATCTGACCTTTGCGTTTGGATTCGACCATGGCTGAATCAGCTCTGGGAGCTTTCGCTGTGACAGGGCTACATCTGAGGGAGTTCAATGTCAACCTTGCAAGCATAGAAGGGATTCAAATGGTGGGAAATAGAGGGAACCGAGCCCCGGCTCCTGCCTTTTAACAATTACCCAGATCACGTGGCTAATTAAAATACCTTGGTGTCCATGGGGCAGCCCTCCTGCTGCTGGGCCATCTGTACCTGCAGTCTGTGCCCTGGAAAACCTTTCCACAAAGCGTGTGCTCTTAATAGGTATTGCTGCGCCAATGACAATTACCTAATTAGTCATTAGATCACTAATGGTGAGCTCACCATCTTGACTAATTATTTTATTTCTTATAGAATATTTCCCAAGGGTTCATTGAGACCTGGGGAAACAAGATGACCAGAGAAACAAACAGAAAGTCAATTGGAGATCAAAGCAGAAAGGTGAGAGTGTCGTGTGTGTGTGTCTGTCTGTGTGTCTGTCTGTGTGTCTGTGTGTCTGAGGGTGGGTATAAAACACAAAGACAGAAACACAGAGACAGAGAGAGACAGAGAGAGCACCATCTATCTGTGATGAGTGTTCAAGAGTGATAACCATTCATTCCTCATGGATAAACCCACTTCAACATCAATATTAAGACCTATCTCAATGGGTTCTAATAGTACTAGATAATCAAGCTGTTGCCATTTAATTCCATGTTTATAACCAATCTTAGAACCAAAGAGTATTGGTGCTGGAATCACTTTTAGGATTCAGAAATTCACAGGACTTAGAACTAGAAAGGAACTTAGAGAGTATGTGTTCTAATCTCATTTTAAAGATTAGGAAACTGAGGTACATTAAGGGGAAATCAACTTACTATTCCCCACAGAGAGGAGGCAGGCCTCCATGCCTGAAATGCACTCCCTTCTCTCCTCTGCCTTTTAGCACCCCATCTCCCTTCAAGCCTCAAGCCGAAGTAACCCCAGTAAGCCACATTATTTTGTATTTATATTTACTTGACTGTGTATATTTGTACACTATGCCTTCCCCCTACCAAAGCTCCAGCTCCATTAGGGCAGCAATGGCTTCATTTCATTTTTGTTTGTTTGTTTATCCTGCTCTAGTGCAGTGATTTGAATGACGTTGTTGTTGGGCCAGACTTGGTCATTCTTTTGTGTGGGGAGCTCCTAGTGCGAAAACTCTCTCTCTATACTCTTTAAGTAGCACCTGTGCTGCAACTTCTGGTCTTAGAGATCTCTCTGGAGTGTTAAGTGATTTTCCCAGGGTCACACACACTCAACAGAGGCAAGACTTGAAGCCAGGTCTGGCCGATGCTAAGACCAGATCTCTGTCTGCTCTGCCACATTGCCTCTCACCTTGAGCACAGTCAGCCCTTAACAAATGTTTATTTCTGTTGCTTCCCAAGGTCACGTAGGCAGGAAGGACCAGGCCCTGGGACCTAAGACCTCTCGCTTTTCCAAATCCAGCATCCTTTCCAACACCCTATATTTTAATAGTCACAAAATGTATAATGAAAGTCATTATGGCAAGAAATATAAGCCCATGGGGTAGGGAAGAGATGGAAGAAAAGGATTCAGAGGAGGAGGCACAGTTCCCAGCCACACTTATCTGTGGGAAAACTGACTGCTCAGGTCTTGGTGTGGCTTTAGGATAGATGACAGTAGCATGTACATAAAAGGTCACAATCGGAGGTTCCAGAATTCTCATAGGACCATAGATTTGGAGTTAGAAGAGACATTAGCAGCCCCTGAATCCAACCCTCTCATTTACAGATAAGGAAATGTAGATTAAAAAAGGCTAAGTGACTTGCCCAGTATCATATAGCTAGTATATGAAGCAGGCTTTGAACTTGGGTCTTTCCCTTCCGTGTTCAGTGTTTGGCAATATACTATCCAGCCTTAACCCACATAGAAACCCTATGCCCAGAGGAGAGCAAACCTCAGCTAATACCTAAAACTCCATTTTTCAGCTTTTTTAAATGGTTTGGGAATCATCCCTGCCTATGGAAAGGATAAAGTTAATTCTCCCACATCTTCAAGTACCAGTGAATTCTGAGAAAAGGTATTCACCTAGGGCAAAGTGCCTTTTACCTAGGGAACATAAGACCTTTGAAAAATGTATCCTGCAGGATCAGACATTTCCTCTAACCATTAGTGAGAGCATGATGTGCTCACTGCCTGGGGGCCTCAAGAAGAAGGGCAGAAGATTCCTCCAGAAGAATGGGGTAAGGAGATAGTTACACCAGAGGATTCTTGAAATGCCGGAACATGGAATGTTGGAACAAAAAACCAACTCAATGAATTAGTGACCCCAGCAGCTGGAAACTTTGCTCTTTGACCAAAGCGCAGAATTGGAATTAGAGTAACTTTAATAGCTATGGCTTGGAAAGCCTTCATCTTGCCTTCTCCATCCAAAATGGTTGTGATCAGTGCTCAGAAAACTAAAGAACTCCATGATATTTGTTTTTGGTAACTTCCCCTGAAGAGACAACATAGAAGAATGGATAAAAAGGTAGCCTTAGAGTCAAGAAATCCTGGGTTCAGGTCTTCATACTTACATACATAAATATATACATACATACATACATCTATACTATCAGGAAAGAGGTCATTTTCTCCCATAGACTTCTGAACACAAAGAAATCACAAGTCTGGACAAAGTTCAGCTTCCCGTTGTCCCAAATCCTAGGTACCCTTGAAGGTTTCCTGAGGACCATCCCAGGGATATTAGAGGCAGCTGGATGGAAGAGGATATGGAATGTTGGACTTGGTGTCAGGAAAAGCTAAATTCAAATCCTGCCCAGACACTTACAGCTCAAATTCACACTGCCTATTTTTTAACTGTGAGAGTACAGCTACTTCATAGGATTTCTTGTGTGCATTAATAAGGATTTAGCTAGCTGTATACTTCTGAGCAAATCACTCAACCTTTTTTCAGCCTCAGTTTCTTCCTCTGTAAAATAGAGCTAATAATACCATCTATTTCATAAAGAAAATCATGGAAAGACTTGCACAAAATAATGAAGAAAAATGGGCAGACACAAGAAAACATTGTATACGGTAACAGCAATATTGTTTTAAGAATGATTTTGAGCAAATGAGTAATTTTAACTATTAGAAATACCCAAACTTACTATAAAGGACATATGAAGAAAGATGCTATCGGCGTCCAGAGAAAGAACTGGTAAATAGATGTATAGAATAATATTACATATATGTATATGTGTATATGTATGTGTGTGTATATATGCCTATTTGTGTCTAATGGTAGCCCTCTCTAGGCTGGGGGGTACGGAGGGAAGAAAAAAAAGGAAAAATTTACATAATAACTTTATTATATATTTAAAGGGAATAGCAAGTTGTACATAATTGATTTGTGGTTTTGTGGCAATCATCTTTTTTACTACACTATGTTATGGAAATGCTTATTTTATTCCACAAATTAAAAGTAAAATAAAAATTTTAAAAGCTGTGGCGATCAAAAGACTTAACATTTATGAAGGGCTCTGTAAACCTTAAGGCACGATGTAAATGCTAGTTATGATGATGATGATTTGCACTTTAACAGAGAACGCCTAAAGCTCTAAAGCCTTTAATACCTAATGCTGTCCTCAGATAGTGGCATTGTAGGCTCAGTGGGTCACTTTGGTCATTCCCCTGTCTCTGGTGGCCCTCAAGTTGTACCACATAGGTGACAGACGAACTACCTTTCTCTTTAGGCCTGCCCTGGCTCTAATTGCACAACTCAGCTTTGTTCCCACTCTGTTTCCCAACCTCAGCTCCTCCCAGGAGGATTATATAGGCTGAAGAGGTTTTAAGGAAAAGTTGTACATCCTGATCTCCAGAGAAGCTAGGAACAGTCTTTATAAGCATGCAGGCCATCCCTTGGGGGAGCGTGCAGGGGCTCAGGCTTACATGCCCACAAATATCAGACCTACATTTGAACTTGCTTGGCAGGCCTTCTCTTCTGAGCCAACTGAACAGAATGTTCTCTGGAGTAGTAGGGGTCATCGACTCAAGGATTCCCAATCTTGATGCTGACTGAGGAGTCAGTCAAGGCAAAAGAGAACACAATCAAGCAACAAGTACAGACCAGGCTTAGCAAAACAATGTGGGGACACTTGGGCTCCTGCAAGCTTGGGAAAAGTAAGTCTAGTTTTCCTTTTTACAAAGGATGGGTTCCAAGGCTCTTCCCAGGATTCCTGAATTATCCACTCAATTCAGCTAAAGAAAAACCATTTACTGATTATCAGTCATGTGGTGGTGCAGACTCACTAACAACCCAAATGAGATTAAAATATAACTGGGAGATGTTTAACAAAATAAATAAAAATAGGATACAACATAGATAATGCTAATTTGTGGTTTTCTGAGTCAATATGCAGCCAGCATGGATCTATTTTTATCTGAGTTTGCTAACACTGATGTAGTAGATAGAAGGCCAGCCTCACATTCAAGAAAACCTGAAAAAGATCAAATCTTGCCCCTGACTCATACTAGCTGTTGTCTGGTATGGGTCCATGGGCAAATCATTTAATGCCTCCAAGTCACAGAGCATCTATTGATCTGTCTTGACGGACAGTTTCCACACCAGTGAAGTCACAGGACTTAAAAAAAAAAAAAAGACAAGAATGTGTGGTACTCTTGTGTTAGGCACTGGGAACTTCCAAAACAAAAAATGAAATAACGTCTTCCCTCTAGGAATTCACATTCTGTTGGGAAAATGAATCCCCCCTCCAAAAAGATTAAAATAAATAAACAAATGTTTCATTACTGGTTGACTGACTATGTGACCTTGGACAACATATCCCTCTCTGGACTTCATTTTCTGAATTTGTAAAATGAGAGGGGTTACCCTTGTCTCCTTCTGGCGGTAATTCATATTCTCTATATATACACAGAGAAGTAACTATGAAATCTATACAAAACCCCCCAAAGTCACACCCTTCCTACTCCCTGCTTTATTCAGCATCTCCTAGCATTCATAGCTCTGACACAGGTATGGTTGACACCTTGTGGCTTATCAACACTCTGGAGTCATTTCAGGATGTTTTTTTATTCTTCCAGAGAGAATTTGGTTTAATAACAAAGACAGATGACCTGATGTGGAGGAAAGAAGGTTGGACCTGGGTTTGAAAACTGGTTCTCCATCTTCTAAGAGAAGCCTTTCCTGATCCCCTATATACTGGTGCTCTGTTGATTACCTCCAATTTATCCTTTATTTAAGCTTGTGCTTGGTTTGTATGTCATCTTCCTCATAGGACCGGGAGCACCGTGAACTTGTTCAGAGACTGTCTTTTGCCTTTCTTTGTAACCTCAGGGCTTAGCACAGTGCCCAGCACAAAGTCAGTTCTTAATAAATGCTTCTTTAGGGGAGGTAGGCGGTGCAGTGAATAGAGCACTGGCCCTGGAGTCAGGAGGACCTGAGTTCAAATTCGGCCTCAGACACTTAACACTTACTAGCTGTGTGACCTTGGGCAAGTCACTTAACCACAATTGCCCTCGCTTCCCCCCTCCAAAAAGACAAAAATAAATAAATAATTGCTTCTTTACTGGTTGACTGACTGACTATGAGACCTTGGGCAACATGTCCCTCTCTGGACTTCATTTTCCTAATCTGTAAAATTAGAGAGGTTACCCTTGTTGACTTCTAGCTGTAAATCTCATATTTATATCAGAAAATGATAGGGACCTTAGAAACTCATCTAGGCCAACTTCCTATCCTGCCTCTTGTTACTGAGTCTCTGAGAGTTCATAGGACTTGTCCAAGATTGCCCAGCTGGTTAGTGACTGATTTGGGACAAAAATCCATGTCTTCTGACTTCAGTTCTAGAACTCTTTTCTTTACCCCCCACTGTCTCACCCAATACACTTTGCTCAGCGTAACCAATCTCTACCCACCGGTGCGAGTGGTTGGGGCCTCTGTCTTACACTTTGACATCCATCTAAAGGGCTTTCTTGCAGAAAAACATCTACCCAATCTACACTCTTTGAAATTCTACATG
The DNA here is from genome assembly GCF_028583685.1 of Petaurus breviceps papuanus. Taxonomy (NCBI): domain Eukaryota; kingdom Metazoa; phylum Chordata; class Mammalia; order Diprotodontia; family Petauridae; genus Petaurus; species Petaurus breviceps. Next base: position 9,241,072 of record NW_027187325.1, read on the forward strand.
AGGAATTCATTCCTTTCAATCCATAAACTGTTCCTTTATGGCAAAAATGTATATATCCATAGTCACCACCTTGGAGGTTTTGTGGTCCGTAGCCCTCACTGGGCTTGCTGAGAAGCTGAGGTGCACAGCACAGTGGCTTGCCCAAGGTCATAAACTTATTAGGGACTTTGCTGGGATTAGAAGCCTTGTCTCCTGACTCCTGGTACAGTGATCCTTCCTTCAGCACTTCATTGTTGTCTTAATTCCTTTGCTTCCCACTCCACTGTTCTGAGCACATACTCATTAAATAATTGTGAAGAGGGAATCAAGGCTAAGAGACATTTGAGGTAAAGTCACGGGGAGGGGGAGGGGATGACATCTGGCATTGTGGCCCCCACCTGCCCTGGGTCTCCTCACCCTTCCTGAGATCCCATCATGGTACTCTCTCAGCTTCAAGGAAAGATATCCAGAAAGATCAAGCTAATTGATTAGGAGATTGGCTCATGGGGAGATTAAATGAGCTAAATGCTGTCATCTGCCTAAGCCGTGACTAGAGGGAAGACACCAGAACTATTTACAAATATTTGAAAGGGCCAAATCCTGAGAAGGTTGAGAGGACTGTCGTCAGGACTCCTATACACACCTACAAATACACATGCACACATAGGAATAGAGAGAGAAAGTCACGTGAAGCTATAGAAAGGTGGCCTTGGAGTCCCAAGGTTTGGGATCAAGCTTCTAACACATTTTGGCCCAGGACTCTGGACAGGTCACTGAACCTCATTGCCTCAAGCAATTCTGACACTACAAAGAGCAGAGTGGTTTGGGATCCATATGGGAAAAGGGGAATTTCCTCACCAGAAAAGCCCTGTACCAATTAAATCACAAGATTGGTGCCACCCACCTGCCCCAAAAGTGTGTGATATCTATGTGTGTGTGCATAATATATATTAAATATGAATGTATGTAGATAAGCATGTGTCTATATGTATGTCTCTATATGCACATACATGTGTGTATATTACAGGTATATAGAGTCTGTGTTGTGTGTGTATGTACATATGTGTATATGTGTGTGCATTACATGTTTGTGTCTATATGGGCATGTGCGCATGTGCCCACATACATCATATGTGCAGACATGTGCTGCGTGTATACATGCACACATGCATATTAGACTTCTCAATGCATATGCGTGTATATGTGCACATTTGCATGTATGTGTGTGGCATATGCTTGCATGCATATATACACATATATGGGTATAGATGTGTATGTGTCTATGTTGTGTTTGCGTGTGTATGTGTACATGTATGTATGTGTGTATAGAATGTGTCTATATACATATGTAGGCTCTTATACATTTTTGTGTGTATGTATGTGTTCATCAGACTATCCAGGAAAAAGAGAAATCCCTACCTTACACTGTATTGCTTGGGAGTCTTTTATGAGAAGGTGACCACCCTCTTTAATCAGGAAGGGCTTCTCTAGAAGGTGTGGGTGTCACTGGCTGTAGCGACCTAATCATAACAATGGGAACAGACCAAAACTCTAGAATAGCAGGAAACCCAGATCTATTGTAGGAAATGGCTTTACATTCTGAGAGGAAATTTCCACTTTTTGCCCCTGTTAGTAGTGATAGCTAGCTATTATTTTTATTGTGATTGTGATGAAAAAAATAAATAAATAAATATCTGGGTACTAGGCAACAGGAATTTGGCAAAAAGTGGTCTTTCCCCTGTTCCCTTGGCTCCACATCCTCTATGTCACCCGGTGAAACTGGGACAGCCCATCCTAACTTCTAGAGCACAACTATTTTCTTCCAAAGTAGGTGTGTGGAAGGGGGCAGGGGAAGACTGGTGCTGCATGAGAAAGAATAAGCCTATAACCCTAGCTCTCATTAACCAGCTGGGTGACCTTGGGTCAATTGCTGCCATTCCCTGGGTCCTCACATGTAAAATTAGAAGCTAAGACTAGATGATCTCCCAGATTCCTTTCAGTAGTGACCATCTATATTTTACCCTGAGTAGCTTCCTGTGGCAAATCACCAAAAAAATAGTAGTGACTAATATACAGTGGGTCCCTGACTGGGCTAAGTCCTAGATGATCTGAAGAATTCCTAGGTAATATTCTAAACGATTTGGGTCAACAGAGCTATACCATGATGCTTTGGGGACAGCTTGGTGGGAAGGTAGAACTGAGCTTAGATCTTGCCTCAGACACTTACTAGCTTTGGGACCTTACTTAATCTCTCTCAGTCTCCTCCTCTGTAAGATGGGGACAATGATAGTGTCTACCTCGCATGGATCAGCCCTTGAATTCCATTTCCATCTGTGGTTTCTCCAAACTGAAGGGTATGGTCACTGGTAAACCTCAAAAGTCATAGGTAAGGACAGAAAGATTATCTTTTAAGATAAAAGAGACATTTGTCCTGGGACCCCCAGGTTTACAGGGCTCCAAAGCTCCATTTGACATTACCAAATTACATTGTAAATAGTGATTTCTCACTGGAGGACACCCTTTCTGACTGTGCTTCCCCAGGACTACACCTGCTCTTACTTTATTCCAGGTTGGGGGCTTTTCCTCTACTCCTCACCATATGCACAACTTTATTTTCACTCTTTCTTCTTCTCTAATGCTTTCTCTGAAATGATCACACTTTTCATTTTTTTTTCTCTCCCTCTTACCTATGACTTAAACTCTCTAATGGCTCCCAAACAGCCTGGCTTTATATATATACACACAGAGTAAACCACAACCTGGCATGGGGTGATACATGGTGATCTGAAAGGCTTGCCTCATCAATATATCTTCTTCACCCACCTGACATAGGGCCTGGAATTCCCACAACCTCCTCTGGGTTAAGGCATTGAAGAACCCTCTCAAATTTTTATTACTCATTTTGATCACTCACCTTATTTAGTGTACTTGGCTCTAAAGGATTCTTGGTTATTCTAACCCAACCATGGGATCATTGATGTAGACCTGGGAGGAGGCTTAAACATCTTGTACAACTCTTTCATTTTATATATGAAGAAATTAAGGCCCAGAGAGATGTGTTCAAGGCCACACAGAAATTAAGCACCAGAGCAAGGCTGCACACCCAGGTCTTCTGGATACCAGGTCCAAAACTCCAAATTTTCTAAGGGTTGCCAACATAGAAGACAGTCTGAAAAATGTGCTTTGGGCTCTAAAGGCCATTCTCAAAGAGAGAGGAGTAACTGTGGCTTCCCAAGGTGACTATCTTGAAAGGGACAGCACAATGGCCTCCTTGTTGAAAAGTCAGACTCTTGAATTCAGGAAGTATGGAGTAAAGGAAAGGGCACTGAATTTAAAGTCTAGGGACCTCAATCCAAATCCTAGCTCCACTATACACTCCCTACATGATCTTGGCCTAGTCACTTGACTCAGACTCAGTTTCCTCATCTACACAATGAGAACATTGCAGTCTATAACATCCAAAGACCCTATCAGATCTAACTCTATATTTCTATTGCAAGGAGAGGTTTGAAACTACCATTTAGCTCCTGCTTGGTCTTGGTGAGAATACTTTTTGATTGAATCAAGCAATCAAAAGTGAGTATAAATAGGGCCTTTCTACCTCCTTGAATCATTCAAAGCCATTGTATGAGAGAAAAGATCAAGCCCTAAGTAATCGTGTGAATTCAAGAGGTTGGAACAAGCATGGCATTTCTGTCACATCTCTGAGGAACAAAGGAAAGACTGAACTGTGGAAGAGATGACAAGAAGTGTCCTTGGCTCTGCCGGCACCTTAGAGAGGCAGACCGGGCTAAGAAAAGCCCCAAGAAAAGGTCAGTCCATTCGTCAACCACCCCTCCTGGTGCCTGTTTGTCCATGAACACCTAACTATCATCTGCTGTTTCATTACCTCAGTGTTTCCAATAAGCTGAATTTTTGCCCCAACCACAAGAAAACTAAGGGTTAAGTAGAGATATATATGAGTTAGGCAGAAAGCCCAACCTCTGCCTAGGTGTCAGGAATTTTCCTAACTGGGGGCTGAGGGCGATTGTGACTGAACTCACAACTTCTCATCTAGAATGCACTCCCTAAAGACAAAGAGGAAGGAACCAAGTAAACCCAGGGGACCATTATATTGCCCCCGGCATCAAATGAGCTAATTATTGTGCCAGAGTGTTGCATTATGAATTCACAACTACAATTTGTACTGTTTGTGCTTCTGATCAGGGACAATGATGTGACTGTTTTATGAACTCTTAGAGCCTGTTAGACGCAGCAAGGGATCATTGAGAGTCACTGCAAAATAATCTTGCAGAAATGTGCCAACTGTTTCTTCTTTCTCGTGGTTCCTCCCATTTGTTCTAATGCTTCTTTACAGCATGACTAATGTGAAAATGGGTTGGATATGAAGGTATTAATAGGGCCTATATCAACTTGCATGCCAATTGGAGTGGGGGGAAGAGAAAGATGGGGAGGAAATTTGGAACTCAAAATCTTGTGGAAGTGAATGTTGAAAACTAAAATAAATAAATGGTGTGTGTGTGTGTGTGTGTGTGTGTGTGTGTGTGTGTTTGCTTTATGGAGGGGAGAGGGCAAGGCAATTGGGGTTAAGTGACTTGCCCAAGGTCACACGGCTAGCAAGTCTTAAGTGTCTCAAAGCAGATTTGAACTCAGGTCCTCCTGACTCCAGGAGGAGGCTCTATTCACTGGGCCACCCAGCCGCCCCTAAATCTTTTTTTTTTTTTAATAAATGTATAAACTTTTCTAATGTAGATATAGTCCAGCATTGTTAACTCCACTTACTGAGTATTTTCAACAATCCTGACTGTGGCTGAGTAGAAGTTTATCTTTGAAACTTTATCTCTTTAAAAAGAGACAAGAGTACAGCTTTTAATTAAAATAATATTGAAAATAAGAATATTTAAATTATTAGAGAGTAAACTGCTTTTGTGTCCTCTGGAGCCCATTAGTAGTCACCATTAAAGTATACACATGCTGGCGAGTGTGTGCGCTTGCACACGTGTACACACACACACACACACACACACACACACACACCTGGAAGCATTGCTAAGACAGATCATCAAAAGAGCCTACAAGACAACACTGGCTTCCCCTAATTCCATTGCTATAATGGCATCTATAGCATTATTTCTTTAATAAAATTCCAGAATTCAGAGTCTTTGCTACTTCAGTCACAAGCCTTTCCACGTCTCCAAATCCACTGGTCAGAACTGGTGACCTTTGACTGCCTACAACTGAAAATACCAACAGTCCAGCCTCAGCTCTCTGGGCCTTTAACCAGGGCTGTTAAACAGCCAGCTCCAAGAGAGGAACCCTCACCTTCCCACAGTGGTTGAGCTTGCTTCACCTCCAAATCTGCTGCGTTCCTTCGATCTTTTGGTCTTGGTCACAGCACCCACACAAAATTGGATCCTATAAAATAATCACACAGTCTTGGTGAGCCTTCTTGATCTGAGATCTGTGAATTAAAAAAAAATTTCATAACAACATTTTGATATTATTCATTTCCTTTATGATCCTATATCTCTTATTTAGACATTTAAAATATCATTCTGGGGGACAGCTAGGTGGCACAGTGAATACAGCACTGGCCCTGGAGTCAGGAGGACCTGAGTTGAAATCCAGCCTTAGACACTTAACATTTACTAGCCGTGTGACTTTGGGCAAGTCACTTAACCCCAGTTGCCCTGCCCTCCCCCCTCCAAAAAAAAATACAATTGCAAAGGAATTAATAACTTGTAGAAGAGGTGCCAAATTTGCCTCCCCCCAAAAAAAGAACAACTCCCTGAAAATTAGAATGGGCTAAATAGCAGTCGATTACACCATGACACAATAAGATTTATTTTTTTAAAATATATCATTCCAAGAAAAGGTCCATAGGTTTCACCAGATCATTGGCATCTGTGACACACAAAAAAGTTAAGAAGCCCCGGTCTAGAGGTACAGGTATTTAATTAAGTCCATGAAGCCTGTGGACTGTTTAAGAATTCCTTGATCAGTTACAAGCCTATTATTAAACACATTTCCTAAATAGAAAATTATCAAAACCATGATAATCATACACATATATCACAAATTCATCCTATACAAAGGAAATAGAATATTTCACCATTATCCTAAGTATGTAAAATACAAAGTTATTAAAAAATCAATACCTTTCCCCACCCTCATGAAGCCTCCCTGAATATGAGACCAAGCAAACTTCCTAACTCCTGGCAGAGAAAGAGAGGGAGAAAAGCAAGAGGAAAAATACCAAGACTTCTGACCATTTCTCTGCTAATCATCAGCTAAGTAGCCCTCTATCTCTGCCCTGGAAAAATCAAAGTATCTTAGACTTATGGCTTAGATGCCATCTTGGCCAATGCTGTAATTTTACCAATGAAACTGAGGCCTAGAGATGGTGGTGTGCTGATAAAGATTTTGTTTTTTGCTTTTTTTTTTTTTTTTTTTTTTTTGCTTTTTGGAGGCCAATTGGGGTTAAGTGACTTGACAAGGTCACATGGCTAGTTTTTGTGTTAAGTGTCTCAGGCTGGATTTGAACTCAGGTCCTCCTGACTCCAGGGCCAGTGCTCTATTCACAGTGCCACCTAGCTGCCCCCTCTGATAAAGGTTTTAACAACCAGCTATGCCAAAAAAAAAAAAAAAGGCTAGGCACAACATAATTTTAATTGGCCTCATTAACATTTTTCCATCATTTTATTTTTCTTTTTTGTTTTTGAGCAGGGTAAAGTGACTTGCCCAGGGTCACACAACTAGTAAGTGTCTGAGGCTGCATTTGAACTCAGGTCTTCCTAACTCCAGGCTGGTGCTCTATTCAGCTAGCTACCCCCTCTCTATCATTTTTTAAAGTTGAAACAATTAACAAGAGATTTCTACTGTTAGACCATCTATTAGCACAAGCCCTGCAAGAGGTTAAGGGACTTAGCCAAGACCACTCAAGTAGCAAGTGACAGAATCAGAATTGAACTCAGGTCCTCTGATTCCAAAGCTAGGACTCTCCACTACACTATACTGCTTCCAGGCTCCCCTATTGCTTCATTCTTTATCAGTTGAGGAGCATAGGACAGTGGGCCAATACATGGGCTCCTGCCCCCATGTCCCAGAAGAAAAGAAAAGAGAATGTAAAACTCCAGAGCTGACTTGGGGCAGCTGGGTGGTACAATGGTAGAACACCAGGCCTGGAGTCAGAAGGAACCGAGTTCAAATCCTGCCTCAGACACTTACTAGCTGTGTGACCTTAGGCAAGTTGCTTAACCCTATTGCCTTCCCCCCAAAAAAATTGACTTGCCTCCAGAAAACTTGCTGAAGCCATGCTTTTAACACTTTTGATCAAACTAAACCACATGCTTGAAGTTTATGAGATGAAGGCAGCTTGGGAGAGTTAATTGTTAAATGGTTAGTTTGAATATTTATACATTGAAAATCGACAAATGCTACAAATCAGGGCTTAATTTATTTGTTTTGATGGCTGTGTAGCTTTTAAAAAGCAATGGAAAAAAATATTGCTAATGCAGATTAAACTTAACCTGTCCCAGGTATATCCTCTCCCCCCGCCAAGCTGGTTGTTAAATATTTACTGGCATGTCCCTGTCCCTTGTACCTCTGCTAGCCTTCCCTCACCACCAAGGGTAGCAAAGATACAATTGAAAACGAGATCTCCTCTCTAGTCCAGGGCGCTTTCCATTATCCATCCCACAAATGAATTATCTAAATCGAATCAAATTTTTAAATGTGTTGACTTTCATCTAGGTTAAAGAAAATTGTTTATGATTTTTTGCCTTTTCAGAAAATCAGTACAAGCATTTGCCACTCAATTCACCTTCCCTGTTTGTAAAGTCCTTTCTACTTCATTCCCTAATGTTCTGAGTCATATTTTGGTATCTTCATTGTAAACATCTAACTCTTATGCAAAAGGTTCAGGTTCATGTAGGAAAGAGAGGCTTTTAGGTTAATAAACCTTTTGCTAAAGGCCTCAAAAATTAATAACCAAGTCAAATATGAAATTCATAATTTTGTGTTTTCCTTCCTTAATAATATATATAATAAATATCATTTATACAACACTTTAAGGTTGAGAAGCATCTAAATATTACCTCATTTTGTTCTGACAACAACCCTAGGATATAGGTACTGTTATTTTCCCCATTTTATAGATGAGGAAATTGAAGCAGGTTAAGTGACTTATCCAGGCTCTCATAGCAAGGAAGTATCTGAATCTAGATTTGAACTCAGGTCTTCCTGACTCTGGGTCTAACACTCTATCCTCTGTGCCACCTGCCTTCCTTGGTCATGTTGTTCACTCTTTCTGTAAATGATGTTACCAACAGCTAATTAGACTGAACCAGTTGGATCTCCACAGGTCTCTTAGGATGATATTGATTTGTTTGGGGGCAGTGAGGAAACAAATAAGAAGAAATGAAAAATAGTTAAAGGTCAAGGATTGTGGTGTCCTGCAGGAGGAAGAGGCCGGATGGTGACACTGAAATAATTGCCTTCACTACAGAAATTATAGGTGGAAGAATTTAAGTGGGACTAGAAAAAGACCCATATAAAAGTACTGGAGGGTGAGGCTGTCAAGAGAAAGTAAATCTCTCCTTAGAGAACTTCTTCAAAGAAGCCAGGCACTCCTAACAGAAAAGTGCACGATAAAAGGGTCTTGCACAACAAAAAGCCGTATATTTAAGATGAAAGGTAATTCATTGGGAAATAAATTTGAAGGAGATATTTGTAATAAAGGCTTGACATCCAGAATCTGTAAGAATCTATCTACCTATCTATATCTACCTGCCTTTGTATTTATCTATTTATTATCTACCTACCTGTTTATCTATATATCTGTGCTGTCTATCTATCTATCTCTAATCTATCTATCTATCTATCTATCTATCATCTATCATCTATCTAACAAGTTATAGATATCTATCTATCCCTCTATAACTAGTAATACACACTTCCTCATGCCATGACCAAAGCACAGAGACAATTTACAAATTACAAACTGTTAACCACATTAAAAAGCCACACAAATGCCCTAATAAATCAAGACAACCTTAAGATACCACCTTACACCTACTAGAATAACTAAAGGTATCCCCCCAAAATGCAAATGTTCAATATTGGCAGGACTGTGGGAAACACTAATATATTGTTGATAAGACAGCAGAATGGTACAAATATTTGGACAAGCAATATGTCCATGGGACTGGAAATGCCTTTTAAGTCTGTAATTCAGTTGCTAGGAATATATCCCAAAATAGCATTAAAGGGACAAAGAAGATCTATCTATACAAAAATATCAATAATTATTCTATTTATAATAGTAAAAAATTAATGGATGGCTAAATTATGATATAGTTATGTGATTAAATATTTTGTTATTGTTGTTCAGCTGTTTTGGTCATGTCCAACTCGTGGCGACCCCATTTGGGGTTTCTTTGGCAAAGATAGAGGAGAGGTTTGCCATTTCTTTCTCCAGCTCATTTTACAGATGAGGAAATGGAGGCAAACAGTGTTTAGTGACTTGCCCAGAGTCACACAGCTAGGAAGTGTCTGGCGTTAGATTTGAACTGACTCCAGACCCAGCATTCTATTCACTGCGCCCAATGAAATATTATAGTGCTGTAAAACATGCTAAATATGAAGTATAAAAAGAAAATTTTAAAGATGTATATGAAAGGATACAGAATGAAATCAAGAGGATCAAAAACTGTGTAAAATCGGACTACAAATATATATGTGCATATATGTACATATATAAATATATACCTAGAAAACAGTAAAAATAAAAAAGAAAGAAAGAAAAACAGTACCAAAGGTAAAGGAACTGCATCTAGGTTTGGAAGAAGAAAAAATAAGTTATTTTATTTGCTTGTTTGTTTTTAGTTTATTCTTTTGATCCTTTCTAATTAAAGGCTAGCAATCAGGATATTTTTCTATCTATTGGTTTTTGACGGTTATAAAGTTTATACTTTTTAAAATTAAATGTGTAGGGGTAAAGAGTTGGATTTATGCATGTTAAGTCAAAGACAACGCACAGGGTAATGGACTAGATACCTATGGACATCACCTTCCAGTCCTAGGATTCAACACGCTCCCATGCTTTCCTTACAGTGACAATAATCTGGGTCTTCAGCCTTTTTTCTTTCTTGATTCTTTCATTGTGCTAGTATTGGGGAATGGGGGCAGCAATGGGGCAGGAAAGTGGGCAGGAGAGGGACCAAAGAGAAGGGGGAGGGATAGAGGAGCTGCTCATCTAGGCCTGGTTTTTATCTGTTCCGGGGTCCCTGGCAGTGGTTCCTCCACAGAGGTGTTGGTGATCTGGGGGGCCCTTGACTCTGTCAGCAATTCAACAAGGGCCAAAAGCCTTTTCACCTTTGATGACTGACCTGAGTACAAGAGGTCAGATTCACATATCAAAAGGAAATGTTTCCCACATGCCATTCCCTGTGATTTCCCCATCAACCATGTCAGAACAAGGCAGTCAGGCCCTGGGCTGTGGAGGCTATTCTCAGAGATGGGAACTGTAGTCCAAGACTTTATTCTGACTGAAATGAACCAGAGGACTCTGAACTCTGGTAGAAACCCTTACTCCATCGATTTTCAAGCCCATGGATTTCCCCCACCAAGTGCCTAACCCGAGACCACCTCAAAGAAGGTCAGGAAAAAGAGCCCTTCTACCAGTTAAAGACTTCCTCTCTACCTATACAAATCCCATCCCATTTTTCAAGGCCCAAATTAAGACCCTTCTCCTCCAAGAAGCCTTTCCTGACCATTCCAGTGCCCCACTTCTCCCTCCAAAAAATGCCTTCCTCCCCTGACTTGCATTTATAAACATTTCACAAGTATGGATCTTGTGTTCCCAAAGAAACCAAGACAATTCTGAGGGCCTAGCTTATACTTCTTTTGTATGCCTATTAAGCGTTCAATAATTTAATCAATTGATTGATTGGTTAAATTTTCTCTTTGAAAAAAACCATTCCCCCTGCAGATAGGCTACTGTTTTGTTGGTTAAAAAAAAAAGTAAGCTTGACATACTTTTAAGTTTAATCTTCATTATTAACATTTTCTCCATCACTTTCTTAAGTCTAGAAAATCAACAAAATGATAAATCAAGTCTGGATTTGTAACATTTGCCAATTTCTGAGATAGAAATGCTCACAATAAAAATTTAACAATTGGTTCTCAGAAGCCAGTTTCATCTGGTCCAGTATACCACTATTTTCAGACAAACAACATATTCAGAGAAGCAGCTAAGTGGTGCAGTGAATAGAGCACTGGCCCTGGAGGCAGGAGGACTTGAATTCAAATCTAGCCTCAGACACTTAACACTTACTAGCTGTGTGACCTTGGGTAAGTCATGTAACCCCAATTGCCCTGCCTTCCCCCTCCAAAAAGACAAAAAATAAAAACCCCAACACATATTCAGAGTAAAAGACTATGGTCAGGGTTGACCTCAAAAATATTTGAAGAAGGTAACAGTCTACATGATGTGGTTAGAAGGGTGCTGTAAGGCTCACTCCTTCTCTGTGCTTCAAGGAAACACCTTCCTCTCCTACGTGTCCAGAAATTCCTGCCATTAGAAATCATAAGATTTCTAATTATTTTTTATTAATGTCTTAATTTCTAATAAGAAATCATAAGATTACAAAATTCAAAAGATCACTATGAAAATATGTACCATGTTGCTTTCAGCATAGATTAATTAATCAGCTTGACAAGCCATGTTCATGAATGACTGCGGCTGATAGTCTGATATTCAGGAAGGGACATTTCAAAGTAGAAGAATATGGCAGGGACAAGCCTTGGGCAGCAGATGGGCACCAAATTAGGGAGGGCATCTAGGGCCCAGATCATCAAATCATGGATTTATATCTAGAAAGGCCCTCAGTGGCCATCAAGTCCAACCCTCCCTATTTTATCAATGAGGAAACTGAAACCTGGAGAAGTTAAGTGACCTGCCCAAAGTCACATCGCCAGTAAATGGCTGAAGTGGGATTTGAACCCAAGTCTTTCTGCCTCCAAAATCCAGCACTCTATCTATTAGAGTAGGATTCACTGCCTCACTAGCAAGAACTTGATAGGATTTGAATCCAGGGTCATCCGTTTAGGAGGCAGGCACTTTTATCAACTGAGCCGCAGAGGCAAAGTCAGGTCTTAAGAGGCATTAATGTCTACGTGGCCCCTAAGATGCTGAGGTGCAGTGGGACCCAAAATGCATCAGTGAATTTACAATTATGCCACTTTAAAATATTCCTTCCTCTGTGACTCTGTCATGACGAAAAAGCTGAGTCGCCTCATCAGGTCCCTGAAACCAAACAGGACTCTGCCGGACGAGGGACTCCTCGGAGCCTCGGCAGGGATGCTTGCCAATGGTTTGGATATCTACCTCCCCTGACCGACTGCATCAACGTCCCTCCAACCCAGCCCCTCCGACCCTAGTTAGTCTGTCACTTCTCCTCTTGGTTTTAATTAACTCCATCTACCATTTTTCTGCATTCTCATTTGTACTGTTCTTCTCTCCCCCCTTTGTTTTTCTTGCATGTACCAGTATTTACATAAGTAAAAGTACATGCAAGAATTTGCCTAAGTACAGGCTCCTTAACTTGTCTCCCTGCCTCTAATTTCTCCCTCTCTAATGCAAGTAATTTATTTCTGCTCTCCTGATCATCCTGCTGCGTGCCTGTTATTAAGTAGTAATGTGGTGTCGGTGGATAGAACACAGGACTTGTAGTCAGGAAGACTACAGGGTTTCAGTTCCCAGCTGGGTGATTCTGGGCAAGTCCCCTAAACTCTCTAGGCCTCAGTTTCCTTATCTGTAAAATGAAGGGATTGGACTCAAGGGCCTCTGAGATCCCTTTTAATTTTAAATCTATGACCCCATGTAAGTGTTTTGCTCGGAAACTTTCTGTGGCTCACCATGGACTAGAAGATAGAATTCAAACTATTTTACATTCTGTGCAGCCCTCAGTGACCCTCCGCAATCTGACTTATCTGTCCTTGTGGCTGAATTTCACGCTCCTTCCTCCCACAAACTCCCTACTTGTGGGGATGAAACATAGTTCATTTATCTTTGTTCCCTTATCATAGTTCTGTGCAGATGTTAGGTGCGTTGTCGGATGAACACAACGTATCCCTCTGTATATGCAAACAGCGATTATGATATTCAGCACTGATGGTGCGAAGCGTTCAGAAAATCTTATCTTTGCTTATGCTTTTTAGGAGTAGACCCATCCTCTCTTTTCTCTGTGAGATATTCCCTATTTGTGAGACTCATTGTACTCACACATTTAAGCCCTTCCTCTTCCTCATAAAAGTCTGCTCTCAAGAAAGGATCTGCTATGAGTCAGTTACACTTCGGAGAAAATTAAATTTCTGTGGTCATTTTCCCAGAGGTGCTGGGATTCCAAGCCTCCCCTTTCACTATGTCAATGACTATTAGCAATTAGTATTTATATTTATGTGTGTGTGTGATAGCTAGCATTTATATAGCATATTCAACTTTGCAAAGTGCTTTTTTTGCATATCATTTGATACTTAAAACAACTCTGGTGAAAAAGTGCTACTATTATCCTTATTTTGCATATAAGAAAACTGAGATCCCAAGAGGCTCAGTGATTTGCCCAAGGTGAGGCAGGATACACAATATTCCATAAGACTCTCAGAGCAGTGCTGATGCTTCATCGTGATGTGTGAGGAAATCCTGTTCTTTAGCCGACTATGCAAGCCAAGTTCTTGTAGAGCTTACCAAGCTGGAAAGGTCTGGAATACAGGCCCAGCCCCTGACTGAATATATGTGTTGTATGTGTTGTCCAAGGACCTGACAAGCTAAGTTTCAGGAGACCTCAGGTAAACTCAGGAATCCACTGGATGTAATTATGTAGCTTGGTTGCTTCAACAGAGAATTTAGTGGCCACAAGTTGCTCTCTCTCTCCCTCCCTCCCTCCCTCCATCTCCCCCCCTCTCTTTCTCCTCTCTCTCTCACACACACTCACATACTCACACACACACAGTCTCACACATACTCTTTCACCCATACATGCTCTTCTCTTTTCAATTATCAAGCACTCATTTTTTCCCCACCACCTCCCTCCACCCACCAAAAATGAAGAAGAGAAAGAGAGAAAAAAGAAGAAAAAGAAAAGTGAAAGAAGAACCCCTTTATCACATAAATACAGCCAAACAAAACATATTCCCATGTTGGTCATGACTAAAAATGTATTTATCATTCTGCATATCAGTCCACCATGTCAGCATTTTTCTTTATCAGTCCTGTTGATCATTTTGTTAATCAGAGTTCTTAAGTCTTTCAAAATTGTCTCATTCTTATAATACTAATATTACAGTAAAAAATTTTATGGTTCTACTCACTTCATTCAATATCAGTCCATACAAATCTTTTCATGTTTCTTTATAATTTTAAATTAAATTTTAAAATTTTAAAACCTTCATTATGTCTTATAGTGTAGTAGTATTACATTACATAAATAAACCACAATTTGTCCAGTCTTTCCCCAACTGATGGACACACCCTTAATTTCCGGGTTTTGCTACCACAAAAAAAGAGCTGCTATAAATATTTTGTATATATTTCTTCTCCCCCACCTTTTTTTAGGGGATGGGGAGAAAAGGTTAAGCAGCAGTATTGCTGGACTGTTTAGTAAATTTTTGTGCATAATTATAAATTATTCTCCAGAATGTTTGAACCCCTTCATAGCTCCACAAATGTTTCATTAATCAAATATCTTATTTTTTGTCTTTCTTCCCATTTTGGTTGCTGTTGCTGTTGAAATGGAAGTTTATTATAACCATGTACCCTTTCCACCTATGGAAATGAAAGTTGATTTTCCTTTGGTAAAAGACTTGGGGAGTCCTGCTGCAGAACCATTGGTATTTAGATCATTTGTTCACTCCGAATTATACACCTAAATTCCTACTGTTGTTACTTTTCAATAGAGATTTAGTTGCTCTCTTTCTCCCTCTCTCTCCCTCTCTCCCTCTCTCTCTCTCTCTCTCCCTCTCTCTCTCTCTCTCTCTCTCTCTCTCTCTCTCTCTCTCTCTCTCTCTCTCTCTCTCTCATGATCAATGTGAACTTAAAGCTATGCATCTTTTTTATATATTTTATTTATCTTAACATTCTTCTTAAAATTTTGAGCTCCAAATTCTCTCCCTCTCTTTGGTCTCTTGCCGACCCATAGAGAAGGCAAGCAATATGAAACCAATTATACTTGTGAAGTCTTGCAAAACATGTTTTCATATTAGCCATATTACCAAAAAAAATTAAGACAAATGAAGTGGGAAAAAAAGTTTTCTTTAATCTGCACTCAAAGTTCATTAGTTTTCTCTCTGGATGTAGATAGCATTTTTCATCATAAATTCTTTGGAATTGTTCCTGGATCATCAAATTAATCAGAGTAGCCAAGTCTTTCACAATTGATCCTCATTACAATATTGCTGTTACTGTATACAATGTTTTGGTTCTGTTCACTTCACCTTGCATCAGTTCATTCAAGTCTTCCCAGGTTTTTCTGAAATCACCCCCCTCATCATTTCTTATTGCACAATAGTATTCCATGAAAATCACATACCAGTCATTCCCCAGTTGATGGGCATTAGAAATCTTTTTTCTAGGGTTCAGTAGTCTCACTTCCTGTGATATATTTTAAGGGCCCTTTTTTTTTTTTGCTTTTTGGAGGGGGGTAGGTAGGGCAATTGGGGTTAAGTGACTTACCCAAGGTCACATGGCTAGTTTTGTGTTAAGTGTCTGAGGCTGGATTTGAACTCAGGTATTCACTGCGCCACCTAGCCACCCCTTAAGGGCCCATTTTCCAAGCTGTTAATCATCTTTTTTAATACATTTGGAGCCTTTTCAAATGTTCTTCATCCTATATTAGTTATAAAACTAGAATAGAGGCTCCTTTTATTTGCCCTAAGACTATCTTCTTCTACCTCCAAGGACAGGCTCCAAGTCCAGAATTCTAGGATTTAGTGAAGAAATCTGTTTCCTGCTTCCTCTCTGATTCTCTAGTATACAGACCTCAATTTCCTCTCATAGTTTGTCTTTCTAGACTGGAAGAAAAAAAAAACTCCCCATCAAAATACCATCTGTCTGCTAGTGATGATCCTTCTTATACAGGAGTTCATAACCTTTTCAGTATCATGAGTTGCTTTGGCAATATGGTGGAGTCTGTAGATCCTGTTATAGAACAAAGTTTTAAATATGTAGAATAGAATACATAGAATTACAAAGGAAACAAATTATGTAGAAACACAACTATAAAAATATTTTTTAAAAACTAGTTTACAAATCCTAGGGTAAGAACCCCTCCTCTAGTATCTGCTTAGTAAAGCTATCCATTTGCTTCATCAGAATAACTGCACAGACTTTAAATAATGTATACATATATGTATATATAACACATACATATATAATATATACAATATGTAATATAATAATATATACATGTTTATGTGTATGTAAACTGGCCACCCTGGTTCATACTGCCTAAAGGCTAAGTATGTTCAATGTCACCCCTTTCCACAGGGTTCCCTAGCATCCCTAAGAGGATTTTGGGGGTCTCTGGGCTTCCTGTCATAGGCTCCAAACCCCACCAAAGGTGTTTCCTAAAGTATTGGGGTATTCACTGCACCCCAGTTCCATTAAGCCATTAACATTTGGATTAACTTTCATCAAGGCATGTTTATTTTAAAAGGTATAATTACAAATATACAGCTCACTCCCCAATATAAGGGGCTCGATTTTCCTCCCTCCCCCAATTCCCCTTGTACTACCTTGGTCTGACGAGGGGAAGGTGATTAGGTTCACAGCTTATCTTGGTTCCTATAGAGCACAGTCCTGTGTTTCAGGTCCAAAATGTCTTCCTCCCCACTCCAGCCTTGAGTTCCAGCACCCTAACTACTCAAGGCTTCCCTGCTGAACTGTATGGCTATATTGTCACACCTGAAATCCTGTCTCCAAGGTCACCATGACTTAAACTCCTGGGTTCATTGGGTCTGGTGGGGATCACCAACTAGGTACCTGAAACTGAGAACAAAACAGGATAAAAAACACACTTCCAGGCCCATTTCTCACATCTAGGGTAAAAGTAAAGGAGGTCAGAGGAAAGAAGTCCTTCCTTTCTCACTGGTTCAGTTTATAGTACCTATGCTCTGGGTGAATCACAATCTTTATTGCCTAGAAGAAGCAGGAGAGAACTCATGGGAAAGAAAGGCCAGGAAAAAGAAACTATCTTACTGGCCAGTTTTTAAAATGAAACCATTCTGGCTACACACCCAATCAAAGGCAGTTCTCTCCATCCATGTCCTAGGGTACATAGGTGTCAGGTGATCTGCACATGCTATAAAGGCAAGCCCCTTACACATACATGTGTATAACATACACATATATGTGCATATCCAGCTGTTTCAGTCATGTCCAACTCTTTGTGACCCCATTTGGGGTTTTCTTGGCAAAGATACTGGAGTGGTTTGACATTTCCTTCTCCAGCTCATTTTACAGACAAGGAAACTGAGGCATACGGGGTTAAGTGACTTGCCCAGGGTCACACAGTTAGTAAGTATCTGATGCTGGATTTGAATTTGTGAAGAGGAGTCTTTCTGACTCCAGGCCCAGCATTCTAAACATATATACATACATATAAGGCAGTTAGATGGCCAGTGGATACAGTACATGCATATATGTATGTGTATATATGTAAATGTATATGTATGTGTATATATAGTGGGAGTCACATCTGGGACCTAGGTGGTGATAATGGTGGCAATCATGGTAATTTCGCTAATGTTCAAAAATAAGTTATTGTCTGGTACTACCCTCGTGGACCCATAGACTGGCTAACATTCCATGTAAGTCAAAACCTATGAAAAGTTTCCTAAAAATGTGAATCGAATCTCTAAGAATGAATAGTTGAATACTCTTTAACTGCCTTCAAGAAATTTACTATCATGAAATCAAAGGTGAGGATTATCAGGTCTGTGGCTTTACCAAAAATGACAAAAAAAAACCCCCAAACCTAAAACACTGAAAATCAGCTTTCTCAGACTAATTTTGGAAACTATTCTGTTACTGCAAATTGACTATAACAACAGAATATTGGTTCAATTCAACAAGCCTTTTTTGAGCATTTACCATATGCCTTGCACTCTGCTAAATATTGTTTTAAAAATATTTCACGTTTCTAAAGTGCTTTTAGGATCACTTTCACAGACACCATTTCCCATGCCTGGAATGTATTCCTCCTCTGTCTAGCTCCTTCACTTGAAATCACTGCATTCCTTTAAGGCCCAACTCACATGCCATTTCCTCTATAAAGGCTTCTCTGAGTACCCTTCCCAGTGAAAACATCTCTTTCTCTCTGTCTATCTGTCTTTTCTCTCTCTCTCTCTCTCTCTGTCTCTCTGTCTCTGTCTCTCTCTGTCTGTCTGTCTGTCTCTGTCTCTCTGTCTGTCTCTGTCTCTCTCCCTCTCCCCCTCTCTCTCTCTCCCCCCCCCTCTCTCTCTCTGTCTCTCTCCCTGTCTCTCTGTCTCTCTGTCTGTCTCTGTCTCTCTCCCTCTCCCCCTCTCTCTCTCTGCCCCCCCCTCTCTCTGTCTCTCTCTGTCCCTCCCTCCCTCTCTCTCTCTCTCTCTCTCTGTCTCTCTCTCTCTGTCTCTCTCTCTATCTCTCTCTCTCTGTCTCTGTCTCTCTCTCTGTCTTTCTCCTCTCTCTCTCTCTGTCTCTGTCTGTCTCTCTCTGTCTCTGTCTCTCTGTCTCTCTCTCTGTCTCTGTCTCTCTGTCTGTCTGTCTCTGTCTCTCTCCCTCTCCCCCTCTCTCTCTCCACCCCTCCTCTCCCTCTCCCTCTCTCCCTGCCTCTCCTCCCCTCCCCTCAAATTCGCCATATCACTTCCCCACACCTGTATCTCTTCTTCGAACTTAACAAACCCTTTCTTATATCATAGTTATTTGTTCAACCGTCCTCCCATTCTCTAAATTTTAAGCAGGTCCATGTTATATCTATCATCATCATATCAACTTGCACACAATCAGCTATTAATAAATATTGGCTAAATTAAATTGGATTTAATTTTATACAAATTACAGCCCTATGGCATATACAGGTGCCTGGCTTTTATCCACACTTACTTGTTTAAGTTAATAAAACAAGACGGAACAGGGTATCACGTTGAAGAAAATAGGAATGTCCCATCAATGAAAGAGTAAGGACTTAGAAGAAGGAAGAACAAAGATCTTAACCTATTCTCTAACACAACAGTAAGAACTGGAGAGTACCCTTTTCCAGACCATATCCCTTTGATCAGGAGAGGTAGCATGGGTGTATCTAATTCTACCTAATAGATATCTTACCTGTTGGGTAGAATGTTGGGCTTGGATTCGGGAACACCTAGGTTCCACTCTCACTTCTACCACTGACCAGCTGTGTAAGCTTGAGCCAATCATTTCACTCTCATGAGTCTCAGGGGACTTGTCTACTAAGTCGCAGACACATATAGTTGGTATTGGTAGAGGGACTTAACTCACACTGTTGAAATCATAAATCCTTCATTTGCTTACAGATCCCTTAAATCTTAGAATTTCATATCTGGAAGAGAACTTAGGTATCCTCTCCTAAAACCACTCATTTCACAGATGAGAAAGCTTAGGCCCAGGGTGAGCAGATGACTTTTCCAAAGTCACACAGGGAATAAGGGGTGAGAGTGTAATTAAGAACTGAGTCCTGTGCTCTTCTATTCCATACTGATTCTTATTATAACTTGCTTTATTGCATGTATATAGTATGGTTCATATTGTTATGTTTCACATTCTCTCACACCCTGTTGATCATCTTTTTGTGGAGAGGAGTCATTCTGGACCTATGATTTCGCTGGCATAAGGAGCTCCCTGCATGGAAATTTTCTCTACCAGGGAAAATCAATGCCTGCTCCCTAGAAGTTAAGTGACTTGCCTACAGTCACACAGCCAATGTGTCATAGTTAGAACTCAAATCCAAGTCTTACAGACTTCCAGTCTGTGTCTCTATCCACCTGACCAAGTTGCCTTTCTGGCATTCACTAATAGGAGAAATCCTTGGAGAGATAACTATTTGGACATGTTTCCTTGCATGAGACTAGAAAGGAATAAGTTGAGGAAAAATTCTGGGGCCAGATTTGGGTTGCTAGACAGTAGCATCCAGGCTGTATACATCTATGGTGGTGGCCTCCAAGCCATTGTTAGCCCAAATGCTTTCTGAAAACTTTCTCCATATGTCAGACCACACTGTCCCCAGCTCCTATAGCCCTGGATAGGGCTCTAGTGTCTAAGCCTCCCCCACACTGCTCTCTGTTTTTCCACAGCAAAGCTTGCTGCCTTCCCCTTGGACTGGGATTTAACACCACGGAAAATCATTTCCTTGGTAAGAAGATTAGAAAGCAGCTCCCCCCTCACGTGAACAGGATGGGGCCGAGGCGAGACAGGAGAGGACTGGCAGGAGGAGATGGTTTACCCGGCTAGGGGCAGGCATGGGGGACGGGAAGAAGTGTCACTGTCGATCAGATCGCTGACCCATTTAATCCAGTATCCCGTCTCTCCCAGATCCCAGGGCCAGATGCCGGATAAAAAGGTGCAAACTCCACAGGCCATGGCCCTCCCCAAACACCTGCAATATCAGCCCTTGGGCAGAGACTGAGTTTAATCTTGCCAAGAGATAAGCTATCCAAAAAGCTCTCTCTGCACCAAGCAAGTTTCCATAGTGTTTTCTGTGCTATTGTTGAATAAAAGCAGATTACAGGCAGATCCCCCTTACCCAGAATCTAAACAGTCAGGAGACTAAAACAACCCAGTTGGTTTTCCTTCCATTGCACAATGTGCGATGATGATGATGATGGCAATGGTGATGATGATGGGGGTGATGAAGAAGAAGATTGGGGCGAATATGGTGAGGGTGAGTCCTGATAAAGTTTGCACAGTACTTTACATAACTTGGAGCTGTGCAGGGCATGAACAAAATTAGCTTTCCTGAATCAAGCCAACCATGTGGATTAAGTCAGCTCTTGGGTACTTCGGAGATGACAAAGCCCCTGGCTGCTGAAGGATTTAATCTCCTCACTGCCCACTGAATAAGAAAAGCCCATGACTCAGTGCATCTTTAAAGAGTGTGACCTGCCCTCAGTCACAACACCCTCTTCTCTTTTTCTACCAGCTGTGTGAATGTGCTTGAGCCTCTCACAGGATAGGTGAGGGAGGGGCTGGCAGCCTGCATACACTCTGCCTCATGGTAGCTCCTCTCCATGACAGCTAGAACAAGGGGTTTAATTAGGCAAGCTTCAGTCTGAGCCCCGACTGTCCTTTCTGCTTTGTGTTTCCTTTCCTAAGTGTGCCTGAACACTGATCTCAAGGTGATCATGTTCAGGCTAGGAGATAATCTTTTATGTTCTGGAGAACCAGAGATCCCAAGTCTATTGGATGCTCCTGACTGACATCAGGGGGAGTTTCTGCATCAGAGGACACATCCAGCACCAAAGGAGGAGAATTCGTATTAGCTTGGCAGCTTAGCAAAGATAGACTTGGGGGTTGAAGTGCAGAGCCAAGGAGAAATTTAACAATGCCTGTTCCAAAATCCTCCAAATGGCTTTATGTTTCAATGAGGTTTGAGTATCGATCGCCTAAAGTAATATAATAGTGTTTGTAAGTTAAAGTACAAAATCCTGTTTTAAGTCTTTCTGTCAACTGATGCTTGTGAGTCTTTGGTTTTTGTTTTGTTTACTTAGCATGTTTTTTTTTTTCTATAGTAGAAAAAAATATCTGTCCTATACGTGATCTATGTACACTGAGTATTTTTCTACTCCTCTCTTTTGGGGAGATTCTAGACATAAGCCAAAATTGAAGCCTTAAATCATTTTTCCTAAGATACTGCATTAGGGGTATAACAAGCAAAGAATGTGAGAAAAGGGAGGTTAATCCCTGTCTTAAGAGGTCAAGCTCTTCCAAGACTCCACCTGGATCATGATACATACATGGGTCCACAGAAGAGGGTCCTTAGTGGGAGAGTGAGAGCCTTTTAGCCCATTGGACCCAGCAGCTGTTCTTATTGTTAGGCATACATTATCTCATTTGGTGTACATAATGACTAAGGCAGGACCTAATGGCATTTCAATCATAAAGCCTGATACTTGTGGTCTCTCCTCAGTCCAAACCATTGTATACAAGGCCACTAAATCAATTTTCCTAAAGCAATGCTTTCTTCACATCATTCCCTTGCTCACCAGCCTTTAAAGCTCCCTATTATGTTGCCTCAAGTCCAAACTTCTTAGACCAGCATTTTTGGCCTTATATAATCTATCCCCAGCCTCTCTCCAATGTCATCTCCTATCATCCCCAAACACGAATCCTGTGCTCCAGTAGAACTGACGCCAATCCCCCAAATAATACCGTGCTGCCATATTGTGATAGTCCAAAGGTCCTCTGATCTTCTGGGTCTGTCCTTTCTGATGGTAGATAGTCGCTGCCCTAGACATACTGCTCTACCTTACCCTTCTCAGTATCTTCCCCTTTTCCGAAAACTCTGTCTGGTGAAAAACTTGCATACATACTATGACTCACTCATTGGTCCCTCCTTGCCTATGAGCCTGGAGTTGGGAAAGCAACCAGACACTCTTAATAGAGACCCACCCATCCCTATAAAAATCTTGACCTTCCAACGTCCTGTCATGTGGCTGTCTTTGTGTTCCCACACCAAACTGGAAGAAACATATGGAACTAGACACTGGAGACATGTATGTTTGTGTGTTTTTGTGTATGTGTATGTGTAGGGGGGTGGTACTTCTACTATGATCACTGGTCCCTTTTTATCTTCTGTGATGGCCTGGAGTTGGCAGGGAATCATAATATAGTAGAAAGTACACTGGCTCAGGAATCAGAGGACCTGAGTTCAAACCCTACTTCTGATATTATTGACTATTTGACCAATATGCTTTTGGGATAGTTTTATTATGTTCTAATTGAAAATAGGCACTCCATATATGGTTATATGATAACTTTACACTTACCAGGACGTTCAATTACCTAGCCAAGGGTGGGGAACCTGCTGCCTCAAGGACACATGTGGCCCTCTAGGTCCTCAAGTGCAGCCCTTTAACAGAATCCAAACTTCACAGAACAAATACCCTTAATAAAAAGATTTGTCCTGTAAAACTAGAACTCAGTCAAAAGGCCATACTCGAGGACCACATTGTGACCTCAAGGCCGCAAGTTTCCTACCCCTGAGTCTGAGACCATTCTACTTCCTAGTCATATTGGATAACTGGGACTTTATACCTTTCATTTAAAATATTTTCTTTGGGGGCGGCTAGGTGGCTCAGTGAACAGAGCATCAGCCCTGGAGTCAGGAGGATCTGAGTTCGAATCCAGACTCAGACACTTACCGCTTACTAGCCATGTTACTTTGGGCACGTCACTTAACCCCAATTGCCCTCCAAAAAATAAAAAAAAAATTTTCTCTGAATATCTCAAACCTTCCATTATTAATTTCAAAAAAATCCCCAGGTTACGAAAAACACAAGGTTATCTCTATTTACATTTCACAGATGGAGAAAGCAAAGAAAAAACAGGTGAAGTGACTTAGTAACACAGGGCAGTCACCCAGTCGGGCAGTGCCAGAGAGAGGGCTAGGGCTGATGTCTAATAAAGCCTATGTTGATCCTCTTCCCTCTAGAGCCCACAGGATCTCTCTGAGACTTATACTTTCATCTGTTTCCCTGGGAGTGGAGATGGATTGGGTTGAAATCACCCACAATCACTTATTCCTCTCTGTGTATCAGGGTTCCAGCTTATGAGAAAGCTAATCAGGGTAGGGGCTGCCATCTTCATAATAAGATTCTTGCTAAGAGCAGAGCTCCTAGGCTCACTAGGGAATGAATCCCACCAAGTTAACTTTCCTAGCACAGTCCTCTGAACTTTGTGAGCTATGAGTTCATGATCTAGTTTGAGCCCTCAAGGGAATGAAGGTCTTCTCCTTTCTACATCCATAAAATGGAGGTGATGACACAAGATCTCAACCTGAAGGAGTCTTAGACATTGCCTCGTCCAAGTTCCTTATTTCTGAGACCAAGGAGAAGGGACCTGTCCATAGTCCCACAGGTCATACCTACTAGGACCAGGATGTAAACCCAGATTCTCAGACTCCAAATCAAGTATTCCACCCACTACAATGAAATGCAAATCAAAAAACGATTACATCACAGATTTTCTTCTCTAGCAGATTACGAAAATTGGTACATCTGAAAAAAGAACATTGGACCAAGAGAATATGCTATGAGTGTGAAAAATAAGACAAACTCAACTGAAGGAAAGAACAAAGAAAATCCTGGGGGCTAAAGTGTCCACTACTACTCAAACCTCTGCAGGACTGGACATCCATGAAAGATGGCAGCCCCAATAGTTTGTTTGTTACACCCGAGTTTAAAACATTAACTTCATAAATACAAGAAAGGGAAGGCCTAATTAGATAAAAAAAATTCAATTTAAAAAAAGATCTGGGGTTTTAGTTTTAATTACAAGCTTGAGCTAGGTGGAACAGTGCATAGAGGTACAGGTTTAGGGTCAGGAAGATTCAGCTTCCTGAGTTCAAATACAGCCTCAAACAATTACTAGTTATGTGACCCTGGACAACTCACTTAACCCTGTTTGCCTCAGTTTCCTCATCTATAAAATGAACTGTAGAGGAAAATGGCAAACCACCCTAGTATCTCTGCCAGGAAAACCCCAAATGGTATCACAAAGAGTCAGACATGGCTGAAAAAAACAACTAAACAAGAAAAATATGGCATGGTAGGTCAACCTACCATTAGCAAGAAAAGCTAATGTGGTCTTAGACTACATGACGAAAGGCCTAACTTCTGTGAATAGGGGAATGACAGTCCTGCTCTATCTGCCAGGATCAGACCATATCTAAAGTACTGTGTTTGGCTCTGGATAGCACAGTTTTGGAAAGGCATGGAGAAGCTGAATAAAATGTCCAGAAGAGGGCAATCAGGATGGTGATGGGGCAATTATGACTACCTTAAGTATCTAAAATATTAGATATATCTGTTTGGCCCAGGAGGCAGAATTAGGAGCAATGGGTAGAGATTGTAAAGAAGAAAAATTAGGCTTGAAAACACCAAAAACTTCTTACTTAGAGCTATACCAAAGCAGAATGAGCTGCCTTTGGAGAAGGTGAGTTGTTCCTATCACCCCAACTACCCCTACCCCCACACCCCTCCAGCGGATGTTTTTAAGCATTCGTTTGATCTTTTGTAGCAGGGACTCCTTTTTTGGTGGAGTTAAATTAAATGGACACCAAGGGCTTTTTCAACTCTAAAATTCTGTGACTCACAGAGAAGGTACTTCTGAATATACTAGCAAAGAGTTTTTTAAATTCTTAGAATCAATAGGGATCATCTAATCCAGCCTTCTCATTTTACAGATGAATAAATAAAGTGAGGCCTGGTAGGGTTAAGCAACTTATTCAAGATCACACAGAAAATTAAATGAACCAGAGAATGTTAGACCTAGAAGAAACCTTCAAGAAAAATTGAATGATGTAACAAGTGAGTTAGACATAGGTAGTGCAGAGGATAAAGTTCTAGGCCTACAGTCAGGAAGACCTGAATTCAAATCTTACCTCAGATATTTCTGAGTTCTATGGCCCTGAGCAAGTCACTTAATCTCTGTCTCCTTCAGTTTCCTCAACTGAAAAATGGAGATAATAACACCTACCCCTCAGAATTGTCATAAGGATCAAATGAGGTGATAATGGCTTAGCACAGTGTCTAGAATATAGGTATTTAATAAATACTTGTATCCTTTTTTCCTTATTTTACAAGTAAACAAACTTGGGGGCAGCTAGGTGGCACAGTGAATAGAGCACCAGTCCTGGAGTCAGGAGGACCTGAGTTCAAATTCAACCTCAGACACTTAACACAAAAACTAGCTGTGGGACCTTGGGCAAGTCACTTAACCCCAATTACCCTGCCATCCCCCCTACAAAAAGCAAAATAAAAACAAAACAAAACAAGTAAATAAACTTAATGTTATGCCCCAAATTAAATAGGTTAGAGGGAGCCAGGACCAAATCTGACTCTGTCTGATGTTGTCTACTACCTTATGCTTCATGAAACAAACAAAATTTCTGTCAGGTGAAGTGTCTAGATAGCCAAGTTCCAATTAATGGAAGCTTAAATGTACTTGAAATAGCAATTTAATTTCCAAAGAAACTTTTGAGTCATTTTTGAATGAGAGGGTTATTTTTGTTTCTTTGGTTTGTTATTGCTGGTTTTTTATTGTTCTTATTTTGTTTTTCATTTGTGTCCAACTCTTCATGACCCCATTTGGGGATTTCTTGGCACAGATACTGGATTGGTTTGCCATTTCCTTTTCCAGCTCATTTTACAAATGAGAAACTGAGGCAAACCAGGCTAAGTGACTTGCCCAGGGTCACACAGCTAGTAATTGTCTGAGCCTGGATTTGAACTCAGGAAGATTAGTCTTTCTGATTCCAAGCCCAGTGTTCTACCTAGCTGTTTTGTTTTGTTTTGTTTTGTTTTTTCATAATCCCCTTCAAATCAAAAAGAAGTGAGATGTCAAACAGCCCAGAGAAGTGGGAGTTCTGATATAAACTCAATCATTTGGTTCTATTCAGGATGGTCCCTCAAGTTCTGAAGTAACAGTAGCCAAAAAGGCACATAGGAAATCTAGACATTGATGTCCGTTTTCCTCTATGGTTCCTGGATTTATCTCTAAAAAACAGACTTTGCCTCTGGCAAAGGGAAGGATTAGCTCTACTCAAAGCAGCACCTAGGAGAGACCAGGAGAGATATTTGTTAGTTTCTCAGAAGCTAGAACTTAGGGGTAGGGGAGAAGGAGAGGGGCTAGATGGTGCTGAAACATCATTATAGATAGGGTATAATGGACGGCAGTATTCCTTTCAAGGCGCTACAATAAAGACAAGGGAATAACAGATGCCTATGAAATTCAAGTCTTCCCTATCTTTTGTAGGTAAGCTTTGGTGAGAAAATAGTAGTGATGCCATGGGTGGTGATCAGGGGCAGAGGGAAAAAAAAAGATGGAGAAAGGAAGGAACAGGAATAAGAAATGCCTAGGTTTAGAATAAAGGTGGGAGGGGGAAAGGGGGGAACATGCAAAGATCAACAATGAAACAAACAAGGACCATGAGATCGCTGCCAATTTCTCTCTGTTGGTAGTGCCAATCAATGCCTGGAGATGCCCTTTAATGAAAGGTAGAGGCAGACAGAGAGTTTGTCTCTGTTGCCCTCATCAAAGCCTGACTCATTCTCCTCTAGGCTGGGGTTCAATGACATTTGCCCACTGGCCCGCCTCCTCAAAGGCAAGCCCCAGGACAGCTGTCACTCCAGGCTTAGCCGGAGCGGCTCTCCTTCACTCCCCTCGTCGACTGGCTGCTTTGGTGACAGATCAGAGGCAAGTGGTCCTAGGGTTTCCCAGAGTAAAGGGAACCCCTGGAGGGACAGAGAGCCAGATCAGGACAATGCCCTTACCAGTCACTAAATACCTAGAGTGCCATTCATTTTCTCCACAAGTATTGGATTCATTTGTTGAAGGGGTTACTTCCAATTTAGTCTTTCTCTCTCCAGCAGCAAGCTGTTCTCTTATCTTTGAATTTAGGAAAAATAATAATAACTACCACTTACATAGCATTATAAGGTTTGCAAAGAACTTTCCCTACATTATTTGATTTAGTCCTCCCAAGGATCCTGTGAAAGGGGTACAACTATTTGCCCATTTTACCAATGAAGTTCAGAGAGGTTAAGTTAGTTGGCCAGAGTCACACAGCTAGTAAGTGCTGGGGGTGGGATATAAATTTAGATTTTCCTGACTCCATACCACACTCTTCAATTGGCTGTGAGCCTGGAAAGCAGGTACTGCACTGGGTCCTCGCCCTCAGCTCTTCTCTAATCTATAAATTTTGTAATAATCTATAATAATTCTATATCTATAGTGATCTATAATGATTCTGCTGTGCCCTTAGGCTATTATTGTCCTAGCTCTCTTCCATTTCCACAGTGAAACCTTCAGAAATAATAGTCCACACTCTCGCTTCCACTCTCTCCCATTTGCTTCTTAATCTCCTGCTGACTTCTGTTAATATCACTCTCTCCAGATTTTCCTTGACTTCAGCACTGTATGACATTGCTAACCATATTCTTGATACTCTATTCTCCTGGCCTTTATAACACCTCTATCTGCTTCACTTTGTCCTCTGGGCCCATTAACATAGGCATTCCCTGAAATTCTGTCTCAACTTTCGCCTCTTTGTCTGCACTCCCTCCCTCTTCCTCCCGCCTTCTCCCCTAGCCCTCCATTTCTCTCTCTGTCTGTCACTCTCTCCTTTCTCCTCTCCTCCTCCTCTTCTTCCTCCTTCTCCTTCTTTTTTCTCCTCCTTCTCCTTTTCTCCTCCTTCTTCTTCTTCTTCTCCTTCTCCTCCTTCTCCTTCTTCTTCTTCTTCTTCTCCTTCTTCTTCTTCTTCTTCTTCTTCTTCTTCTTCTTCTTCTTCTTCTTCTCCTTCTCCTCCTTCTCCTTCTTCTTCTTCTTCTTCTTCTTCTTCTTCTTCTTCTTCTTCTTCTTCTTCTTCTTCTTCTTCTTCTTCTTCTTCTCCTTCTCCTTCTTTTCTCCTTCCCTCTCTCTGTCTCTGTCATTCTCTCCTTTCTTCTCTCCTCCTCCTCTTCTTCCTCCTCCTTCTTTTTTCTCCTCCTCCTTCTTCTTCTTTTCTCCTTCCCTCTCTCTCTGTCGCTCTCTCCTTTTTCCTCTCCTCCTCCTCTTCTTCCTCCTCCTTTTTTCTCCTCCTTCTCCTTTTTCTCCTCTTTCTTCTTCTTATTCTTCTCCTTCTCCTTCTCCTTCTCCTCTTCCTCCTCTTCCTCCTCCTCCTCCT
>NW_027187325.1:9270084-9286447 GCF_028583685.1 Petaurus breviceps papuanus
CCTCCTTCTTCTTCTTCTTCTTCTTCTTCTTCTTCTTCTTCTTCTTCTTCTTCTTCTTCTTCTTCTTCTTCTTTTCTCCTTCCCTCTCTCTGTCTCTGTATTTCTCTCTCTCTCTCCCTCCCTCCCTCCTCTCTCTTTCCTTACTGACCATAACCACACCACTCTTAAAGCTACAATTATTGGCTCTATCTGACTAATTCTCAAGTCTATATCTACCACCCTAGTCTTTCTCCTGAGCTAGACCTCTGTCTACAGCAGCCACCCGACATTTCAATTAGACATCCTGTCAGAGCCTCAGGCTCAAATATACAAAACCAAACTTGTTATCTTTCAGTTGTAATGGGTGTAGAGTTGTCTCTGTCCTTACTTGTTCCTTTATTAGCACAGTAAAAATGCTCCAGGACCTGAGACTCCCAGGGTGTTTGGTACTTTGGCTCAGAGACTGAATCAGGAAGGTTGTGCAGAATTGGAAGAGAAATAGCAGCCTTGAGATAAAAGCCAGGTAGAGAACCTCTAGTCCCCTTAGGCTGGAACTCAGGCACATGAAGTTCCCTTCATGGAAATTCAGTGGAACAAGGCTGGAAATCAAGCAATCAAGAAACATTTATCAAGCATCTACTATGTGCCTGCCAGGTATCGATCTAAGTTCTGGGACTACAAAAAGAGGCAAAAGACAGTCCCTGCCCCCATGGAGCTCACAATCTAATAAGGGAGAAAAGATGCAAAGAAATATACACAAATCCAGCTATATAAAGGTGAGTAGAAAATAATAAACAGAGGGAAGGCACTAGAATAGGAGGCTGAGCCAGACTGTGGAGAACAGGCAATAGACCTGTGATCTCACTGGTATAGGAAACTCTTACCCATGCAGGTCACTGCCTTCTCTGTAACTAAGTCTTAGAGTAGAGGTGTCAAAAACACTACCCAATGAATGAGGACAGTACCAGATTAAAACATAACTAGGAAATAGGTAATAAAATAAATAAAAATACAATTCAACATAGATAATGTTAATACGTGGTTTTCTATCTCAATATGTACTGGCAGGGATCCTTATGGATGATATAGTGGCCCCCATTTCTATTTGAGTTTCATATTGCTGGGCTTAGAACATTGCCTAAGGCACTGAGAAGCCTGAGAAGGTAAATGAACCCAGGTTCTCATAGCCAGTATTTTGTATGGGACTGAACCTGAAGAAACATTGTTCTCACTCCAAGGTCAACTCTCTGTTCACTGTAATACACTGCTTCTCTAGCCAGATTGTGGGTGGCCTTAAATGCCAAGGAAAGACATTTACATTTTATCCTGTGATCGAAACAGAGTTTAGGTATGGCTTTTGAGTCAAGAGTAGTATGGTGGCTTATCTTCCCAGTAATGGTGGGTGACAAGGGAGGAAGGGAATGAATCTGGAATTCAAAGTTTTAAAATCAAATATTCAAATATATATTCTATTTTTAATAGTATTTTACATGTAATTGGGAAATAAGATATACAGGCACTGGGGAATAGAGATCCACTGGAAACGTCGAAATGGGTATGGGAGAGAGCAGATTGGAGGAGGGGATATCCTGTAGGACTGCTATTTTGGGGCAGTGAGTAGGGGAAAAACGGTGAGAAAATTTGTAACTCAAAATCTGGCGGAAATGAATGATGTAAATCAGAAATTAATAAAGCATTTGGAAAAAAAAAGAGTAGTATGGTAAGGTGTGTGTGTGAATGAGAAGAATGGTTTTGGCTGCTGCATAGGAGTTTAGATTGGAGGAGGGAAAATTTGGAAGCAGAGAGACAATCATTCAGACCAGAAGGGTTAAGTCCTGACCTCCAGTAATGATGATGGCAAGAGATTTTGGAGTTCTTAACTCAGCTCTTCCTCTGGCTGGCATTGTGACTTTTGGCAAAACACTTGACCTCTGCATATATCTCAGTTTTCTCCTCTATGATATTGGGTGGAAGAGAAATATGTACATTATAGAAGTATTATACTAAAAATTATACTATTATACAAAAGATTATACTAATAAAATATAAATTATATATATAAACAACTAAAAGAAATATATGACCAAAAGCCATTCCCCAATAAATAAGTGGGCAAAAGATATGAACAAGCAGTTAAACAAATTGTAAACTCTTAACTATAGAAAGAAATGCCCTGAATTTATAATAATAATAGGAATGGACATCAAAAAAATTTTTGAGGTTTCCTCATAATCAACAAATTGGCAAAAATGACAAAGGATGGAGGTAATGTTGGTGAGGTTAAAAAAATGTTATATGAATATATTGTTGATGAAGCTATAACTGCTCCAGTCATTCTGGGGGATAAAAGAAACAAAATTTTAATTTATTCCAAAAAAGTTACCAAAACCTCTATGCCCTTTGTTCTAAAGATCCTGTTGGTAGGCATATAACCCAAGGAGGTCAATGACAAAAAAGAAAAGTCCAATATATGCCAAAAGTATTTCTAGCAGCATCTTTATGTAGTAAAGATATGGAAACAAGGTAACTAGAGGATGGTTAAACAAGTACTATACATAAGTATAATTAATGGAATATTACTGTGCAAACCTGTATAGAGTAAACTAAGTAGAATCAGGAAAATAATACATAAAATGACAAAAACAAAGTAGATGGAGCCAGGCACAATGGTATACCTCAGTAATCACTACTACAAGGAAGACTGAGGCTAAGCTCAGGAGTTCTAAGCTTCAGTGAGCTAATGTGATCAAATATCTGAGCCAAGGTCAGCATTTATGTGGTAAACCTCTGGGAACAAGGAGTCACCAGGCTGCCATAGGAGGGGCAAACAGATTCAGATAAAAATTGGAGCAGGTCCAAGTTCCCATACTGGTCAGAGCAAGACCAGACCCATGAAATGGTCTTTGTACGGTCAACCTGGATAAGATAGAGAGACCAAGTCTTAAAAAAAAGTAATGTAAATGGAAAGAACATAATTTCTCTCATTTACCCTTAATATGTCCTCCCCTCCCCCCTTTTCTTTTCTCTTACATCTTCAAAACAACAAAACTATTTATAAGTCTTCTGTTTCAATTAACTACATCTATAGCCCCTTGTGATAACAGGATTTTAAAAGAAGCCTTATAACAGCCCACTTCTACATTAGAATGCAAAGAGTTTGTCTCTATAAAGTCCCTTTTGATTTTTAACTTTAAACCTTTTTTTTCCTTAACTTCTATATTTATATTTCAAAGGTAGTTTTTCATCTCCATTTTTCTCATCAGGAATATTTTTATATCTTCTATGTCATTGAAAATCCATTTTTAAACTTTAAGATGATTTTGCTGAATAAGTTATTTCTGGTTGTAGAGATCTTTTTATTTTGCCTTTTGTAAAATCTCATTCCTTCTTTGCTCTTTCATGCCACTAAATCTTGAGTCATTATGGCTCCTCAACATCTGAATCTTTCTTTCCGGCTACTTGTAACATTTTTTCTTTTGTCTAGAAGTTCTGGGTTTTGACAGTGACATCTTAGAGTTTTAATCTTGGGAATTCTTTCAGGAAGTGATTGGTGAGGTTTTTTTTTTTTCCTATTTTCACAAAGTCCTCTTGTTCTACCTGAGCAATTTTCTTGACTGATTTCTTGAAATGTGATAGCCAAATTCTTCTTATGGTCATGGGTTTCAGATAACCCTATGATTCTTAAGCTATCTGAGCTTGATATGTTTTCCAGGTCAGTGTTTCTGACATGATATTTTACATTTTCCTCTATTTGACTTTGATATTTCAAATTTTCCTCTATTTTCTCATTCTTTTGACTTTGTTTTAAGAATTCTTGCCATCTCCTGAAGTCATTAATTTCCATTTAATCTATTCTTATTTTTAGGAAGTTTGTTACCAAGGTTAGTTTTTGTGCCTTTTATGTTAAATTATGGATCCTTTTCAAATTCTCTCCTCCATAGCTCTCATTTCTTTAATACTATTTTTTAAACTCATACATCATTTCTTCAAAAACTTCTAACAGCTCTTGCAGGCAAGCAAACTTTTTTATTTGAGGTTTTGACTATAGGTGTTTTTTAGTTATCTTCTTCTATATTTGTGTCTTCGTCCTCTCCGGAATCATAAAAGGTCTTTTTTGGTTTGTCTGTTTATCCATTATGGTTGCTGAGACCTGAGGAGTGGAATTCTAGGTCACCCTTACTCTGGGGATCAAATCAAGTTGATGGGCTTTCCATTAACTTTTTTCTTTTTACTACGGAGATGGCAGCATGATTCCATGGCTTTTCTTTAGGTCTTTTCCTTTGCCACAGACACAAAACACTCTTCTCCTGTGAGTAGCCTTAGCTGAAGTCCTCTCCTATGGATGAGGAGAGAGAAGAAGGAAAGGGCTTTTCTTTAATTCTCAGTTAATTTCAAGGATGCCCTTCTCTGGAGTGAAAGAGCTAGTTGAAACCTTTTCCCTGAAAGGAAGAAGAAACATGTAAACTTAAACTTAATTAAAAATATAAAATGTCATGAAAATATAATCAGATTGATTGCAAGCCTCTTCAAGACTACTTCTTTGTAGCACCCATAATGCTTTACAGATATTGGCTATGCAATAAATACCTGATTCATCAATTTTTAAAATTTGTATTAGTGTCTTTTATTTTTATAACATTCTTTCCCTTCTATACTTTTCAGGCCAATCTTAATTAATAATATACAAAAAAATAGTTAAACAAAAACTAACCAACACGGCAACTACATCTGATAACATATACCACATTCTACATTCCAGTTTTGAATTGTATGATCTCATTGCCCTCTCAAAGTGTAAGTGATCAAATCCTCTGAAGTCACTGAATTTTAACTTCATTTAATTTTTTATATAACTTATATAGGCCTAATGATGAATAAAGGAACAAATAAGCAATGAAGGTAAGAGTTTTGGGTATTCATTATTCTTTTGATTTCCCTCTTTCTTTCTTTGGAAAATATGATTTGACTTCACAAGGACCTTTCTGGAGTTAACTTGAGTACTATCAATAACCAGGCCTGGCCTGAGCAAAATTATGAAGAATGCTGTCTTTGATGCTGTTCTATCTCCCTATATATGTATATGTGTATATATATATATACACACACACACACATATATACATATATATACACACACATATATACATATATATATATATATATATACACATATATACACATCCTCCTCCTTGACATATTCTCTCCCACCCCAAAAATGGCCCTTGGCTCTTCAGGGTCCCAAGTTCCCATTGCAATGCTTACCCGGAGCAGTGAGAGACTAAGCCTTCTGATCTCCTTTTTCCCATCAAAACCTACCCCAGCTGCCTCAGCCTTGGTCACAAAAGGTAACCATAGAATTTCATTGACTCAGGTACAAGACTTGAAAGAACTTTGGAATGGAGATAGGATAGCTGAGCAATTTTAATTAGGCCCATACAAATAACTAGTCTGGTAAATCCTTTCTCCCCTCTGGGGCTAGCACTTACTAGGAAGAGATTAGACAGCACCATAGATTTATAGCTGGAAGGAAATGCAGAAGTCATTTTGATCAGCCCCCTCATTTTAGAGATGAAGAAACTGAGCCCAAATTGGTGAAATAAATAACTGGCCTAAGGTCACCCAGGCAGTAAATAAGTGGCAGATCTGGGATTCAAACCCACATCCTCTAATTCCAAGCCCATCACTCTTTCCCCTGGACCATACTGCCTCCCACATCCTTTCCACTTCTTACTGTTGGTGATTCACTCTCAGGCTTTTGGCCAATAGCTTAATATGTCACCTTAATGTGCCTCTCCCCACCCCACAAACCCTCCACCCACTTGCTACAGAAACACATTTTAATAGAGCCCTTTAATGACAACCCAAAGACTGAGAATTGAATCCAAACAATGGAAATTTCAGGCCCCTCTGACAGCACCAGGAAGAGAAAGCTTTGAGGGGCAGGAAGATCTTTTTGGAGCCCGTGAAATTCCATCCCAAAGATAGCCTTTTCATAGAAGTAGAACTGGTTCTCCCACTAAGATGGGATTCTTAATTTATGTGTGTGTCTATGTGTGTGTGATAGACCCCTTTAGCAGACTCGTGAAGTCTGTGGATCCCTTGCCAGAATAATGTTTTTAAATATATGGAATAAAATACATGACATTACAAAAGAAACTAATTGTGTGGGGAAAAAATGTATTTTTTTTCTCACCTATGTTCATAGATACCTTGAAATCTGACCCCAAGGGAAGAACCCCCCATCTAAATAAACAGTAAAGCCTAATAGATAAAGTGTTGGCCTCAGAGTAAAATCAACCTCTGATATGTGCTGATTATGGGACTTGGCCTAAGACACTTAACCTCTCAGTGTCACCAAGCAATTCTGTAAGGCTATAAGTTGCAGAAAGTAACTAATCTACTTTGGTGAAGGAAGTTCCCTCACCAGGAGTTCACTACCCCAGAAAAAGTCTAAGTTCCAACATAAGACAGCTGAAGAGCCTACCCATCTCAGTCCTCTGGTCAAAGACTCACCTGACAACGGTCCCATGAGAGCTACATATAAAACATTCATGGGGCCATCTTGCAAAGCTTTTAAAAGTCATGTAAAGATGAACAATAATATTATTCTTAGTAGAGCGGAGTGATTGGTCTAGCTGGGCCTGATGCAGTGATAATAAGGATTGGAAGGGTGGCATCAGGGGAGCAGAGGTGAAGCTCCCCCAAAGGCAGGAACTTCAGCAATGACTCAGAAAGGGATAGGGACTGAAAGAAAGAAGGAGGTAGGCACCCCACAGCCAGGGATGAAAAAGAATCAGAGCCTCCCACACAATCATGACGTCCTTCTCTCATTCTCAAAGGGGGTCTAGGGTCAGCTTCCTGATGATAATAACCATCTCCCCACTACTGAAAGCATCTCTCAAACTGCCCTTCGAAGGCTTGTTATTAATAAGTATACCTCATGTTCATATAGGACTTTGAGGTATAAAAAGTAATTTGGGGGTTTGTAACCATATTGTGAAGTTGGCAGGGCAAAATCACTGCCAACCCCATCTTAAATATAAGGAAACTAAGGCTTCGTGGTAAAGTGACGTATCCACAGACACAGCTAGTATGTTGGAGTCACTATTTAAACTCAGATCCCCAATTGCAAGCCTAGCACACTCTCCATGAAAGACTTCACTCACCACTGACTTTAGCCTGATATAACCAGCTAGAAAGTAGCAATGAGGATGGCATATGGCAGGGATGTGATTTGATTTGTTCAGTAACGAAACCTTCCTAGGTGGAGTCTAAGATGGGCCTGTCTTAGACCAAGCCTTCTTCCAGCACAAAAAAGTCCAGTGTCTAGTGTTCTGAAAGTTGCCGGGGGAGTGAAAACCTTAAACACAGGTGGACGGGTAATCCAGAAGGAGAGAGTTGCTGAGGCAGGCCCATTAGTAGTTCAGGGTGTGACTAACTCAGAAGCAGTCCCAGCAATTACTGCCAACAACACTACCAGGGGCATGTGCCAAGATCCTCAAGGCCCTTGGTGCTGCTGCTACCCCCCCCCCCACAGCCTCCTCAAAATAATATTGTATAAAGTACTTAGCAAACCTAAAACCTAATAAATGTTGCTTATTTTTTTAAGTTAAAATGTATTTATTTTTAAGTAGTTGATTTTACAATGACAACTAGCTTTCTCACACGCAATCATAGCAAAGACATTTTTGTGAATTATGGGATATCTCAGATGGATCACCATAGAGACCATTTGGGACTGTTAAGAGAGTAATCTTCCCCTTACAGAATGCACTGCCTCAGGCCTTGTAAATGCATGTGGCTTTCAGAAAGATAGACTGTCTCCAGCAGGGGATGACCTTAGAATTGTAGCTAATTCTTCTCTTCTTCTTGTTTGTCCTTCATTGGTCCACAACTTCAGGAAGGCTACGCTATGACATGCAAGTGAATTGGATTTAAGTGAGGGCGGGCTGTGCAAAGTCACCAAGCAGCCCAGTCCTAGCTGACATGCATCTGTGGAAGGAGGAGAGGTGCAGAAGCAGCTTCTCCACCCACCCCCTCCAAGCCTCCTCCATCCCTGCGTTCTGCTGCTGTTCCAGCGGGTCTCACATGATGGACATCAGGGATGGATCAAAGAGGAGAAAAATAATCAGTCTCATTCTTCTAGCACTTTGGGATTTGCATAGCACTTTACTCCTGACTACCCTGTAAAAAAGGGAGGATTGAGGGAGGATCAAAGGGTGATATGACCAGAGATTTAGAGCTAGAAAGGAAGTTACAGGCCACTGAATCCAAGCCTCCCATTGTATAAGCAGTACGGGGGCAATAAGGAGAACTCATGATCAATCTGGAGAAAGGGAGAACCCTCGATCAATACAGAGGAGGAAACTGAGGCTCAGAAAAGCTATGACTTGTCTCAAAGTCCCAATAAATATTGCGGCTTTTCTATCTTGTCTTCTGATAACTGGAAGAACTGGGATTTGAATCCAAGTCCTTTAATTTCAAATCCATTAATGATAAATTTCAAAAGAGGGATGAGGATAAATTTCAGGGGGTTACAATATAAATACAGGCAGCTAGGTGGTAATGGCTCGAAGTTGGGAAGACTCATTTTCATGAGTTCAAATCTGACCTCAGACACTTACTGGCTGTGTGACCTTGGGCAAGTCACCTAACCCTGCTTGCCTCAGTTTCCTCATCTGTAAAATGATCTGGAGAAGGAAATGGCAAACCACTCCAGTATCTTTGCCAAGAAAACAGGGTCGCAAAGAGTCAGACACAGTTGAGACAATTGAACAACAATAATAACAAGGAGAATAAATGCATGGCAAGGAAATGGAAGCAGCAGCTATTGACGACAGTTACTACTATGCCATGCAAGCACGATTATCCCCATTTTACAGAGGGGGAAACTGAAGCCCAGAGAAGAAAGGTGACTAATGCTAAGTAACAGTCAGTAAATAGCAGAGTTAAATCTTGGACTTCCTGACCAGTCCATTGATTTTCCCTCACTACGTACTGCCTTCACTCCAAGAGAAATAACTTACAAGGTCTACAGAAATACCCCCAAGTCCAGAGGTGGGGAACCTGTGCTCTCAAGGCCACACATGGCCCTCCTAGGTCTTCAAGTGCAGCCCTTTGACTGAATCCAAACTTCACAGAACAAATCCTCTTAATAAAAGGACTTGTTCTGTAAAACTTGGACTCAGTCAAAAGGCTGCACCATCGGACCTGGAAAGGCACAGGTTCTCCACCTGTGCCCTAAATTATCTCTCCTCCTAGTCAAAAAATTTTTAACTTCTTTTTGCTTATTCATGGATGTCAGAAAACCTGTTCCCAGGGGACTAGTCCAATGCACAATGACAATTTAGGTACAGAAAGCCTATGTCCCTGGAACGGGGATTCCAATGACTGGTATTCACACTGAAGGAAAAATGGGGGAGGCTAAGTGTTGCTAGATGGAGGTCAGGGAGAACATAAGGGCAACAGAAACCTAAAGGTAGGGGTGGTACCTTGGGGGAAGGTGAAAAGGCTGAAAGGAGGTATCTGAAAGCAACATACTTCACAATTTTGTTTGGCCCTCACCACTCACCTTGCAACACCATCGCGAGATTTCTTTATCTTCCTAAAATAGAGCTTTCAACATGCTATTTCTGCCGCCTCGCCCTTCAAGAATCTGCTGGCTTCTCACAAGGCATAGAATGATACCTAAACTCCTCAACCTGGCATTCGAAGCTCCCCATAACCTGACTCCACCCTAACTCAGTAACTCATGTCTCACTGTTTCTTCAACACAAAGCTTCCACTTTGTTGAGTGAAGAAAGGGAGGAGGGGAAAGGAGAAAGGAAGGCTTTTTTTTTATCTCCTACACACAGAATGCTTATTCTCAACTCTGTATTTTTGGTCACCTTTTTTCTTTAAAAAAATGTTTTTTTAACTCATGATGGAAAATGCCATCTACATCCAGAAAAAGAAATATGGAGTCTGAATGCAAATCAAAGCCGACTCTTTTCTTTTCTTGTTTTCTTTTGTTTTATATTTTTCTTTCTCATGGTTACTCCCATTTGTTCTAATTCTTCTATACAACATGACTAATGTGGAAAATAAATAAACAAATAAATAAATTGGTCCTCCCCCCAATTTTTTTTTTAATTAGCAAGCATTCATTGTCTCTCCTTTCCACTTCCTCTGTTTCAACTGGGGAAGAATAAAAAGGAAAAATAAAACTTTTACAATAAATACACACAGTCAGGCTTTTCTCAAAACTACAATGCTCTCCCAACTCCCCTCCATCTTTCAAAGTTTTCTTCTCATCCTTCAAGACCCAGCTGATGTCCTGGCACTTCCATGAAGGCTCATTTGTCTCTATCAACCCAGACCCATCTCTTATCTTGGACCTGCAGGATTTATAGTGAGTCCCACCCAGCTTAGCATATGACTATGCCCTATCTTGCAGTGTTCTTGATTTCTCTT
Source organism: Petaurus breviceps papuanus (assembly GCF_028583685.1). NCBI lineage: Eukaryota > Metazoa > Chordata > Mammalia > Diprotodontia > Petauridae > Petaurus > Petaurus breviceps. The sequence continues at coordinate 9,280,515 of NW_027187325.1, forward strand.
GTTAGTCATCTCCTCCATCTTGAAGGCAAGAATCTTATTGTTTCCTCCATCTATTCTTCCTCCAGCACCTAGTCCATTGTAGATTGGCCCCACAGTAAGTGTGTGGCCAGAAGTGGCTGCAGATAAATATATGCTTGTTCTATTCAATGCAGCAAACACTTATGAAGCATCAATTATATTATGTCCTAGGCACTAGGCATGCAAAGACAAAAACTAAATATTCCCTCCCTTCAAAGAGCTTATATTTTATTTAGGGGCAATTCAAGATGTGCACAGACAAGAGGGGGGGTGCATTAACAAGTAGGGGCCAGGGGAAATCTAGGGGTATGCTAGTAAGTGGTTAACAACCAGCCGTCTGGAAAACAAAGATGTACCTGACAAATTTTAGAGTTGGATCGACATTATTAACATTTTCTCCATCACTTATTACATCTAGAACAATAAGTCGAGCCCTGGTTTGTAGTATTGCCAACGTCTGAGGTGTAAATGTTCACTCCAGAAATTTAACTACTGGCTTCCTAGATCCAGTGAAAGTTAACTCTAGCACACTCCTATGGGGCTCCCATTAAAAACAAATGGCACCCAAGCCATGTTTGAAAGGCAGTAAGGGATTCTATAATTCAGTTCAGAGGTGAGCTGAATTGCCATTCAGATTAAGAAATACAGCAGTGCCAAGAACATAATTGACCAGATTCCCTTTCAGGTTGTTTTTGGGGTTTTTAAGAGTTTTAGAAGGAAAAAGAATCCTAGAAATAGAATCATTATTGGGTTCATTAACAATGAAGCTCTGTGAAGCGGTGTGTGTGTGTGTGTGTGTGTGTGTGTGTGTGTGTGTATGTGTGTGTGTTTTCTCTTTCCCTAATTAAGAACATGCTCTAAATAAATTAGAAAGAAGGCTGATGGATCTGGGAAAGGTTGAAGGGTTTGGTTCTATTCTCAATTAGATCAACCATGACGAAAAGGAATTGGCTTTTTCCCTGAAAGTTCTGAAGAGGGTGGAGGACCCAGACCATGTCCAGGAGAAAATAGGCCAGGACCATGTTTCAATACAGGTTTAAGAAGGATACACGATGCCAATAGTTCAGTACAAGGAGACCACAGAGAACACACGACAGAAAAGCAAGCCAGGTATATCAAGGGGACATTCTTAGAATAGGAGGGACAGTCAAGGAGGAGGATGGAAGCAGGTCTGCTGGATACCCAAGTCAGTAAAGCATGGTGGGGCTTTATAGGCTTCTTGCTGGAATTAAGCAGGACCAGGCATTAGGGGAAGGTTGTGAGGATTCTGTAGCTAGTGACTAGTGCTGATTCATGTTAGTGTTAGATGGGTAAAGGAAGAGACAGATTCCTGGGGAAATACTCCTAGAGATAGTACTGGGGATTTGGGTAGCTACTGCTGGTCTTACTCTGACAAAGTGACTCAGGGGTTTCTCAGGGTTTCTTCCTCTAGCAGGTTGGGGAGGCTACTGAGATCCCTACAGACCACCCACTCTAAAGGCGGTTGGGACCTGGGACAGATCATATCCCTACCATTGCCACAGTCACCACTACCACCCACCATCTACCCACACAGCCTCACTCTGCCTTCTTCCTATGAGTTTGTACAAGTGAAGACAAATTAAAATGAGCCATCATTAAGGCCCATCATTGAAGTAGAAAAAAAGTATAAAAAGGTAACTAGAAGGGATGGTTAGATCTTCTCTGTGTGATTAACACTGGGGACAAGGGGTGTATTATTCCCTGAAGTGGTCAATGGTCCAAGATATAGGTTGATAGTATGCTATTAGATATTCCTCTATTTTACAAAGTCATGACAGACACAGTCGTGTGTCTTAGATGATCACTAGAGAAGCCATTTGAAACACTTTGATAATAATCTTTCTCTAATAGATGCTTGTGCCAGCCCTAGATGAAAATTTGGATTTCAGAAAATACCTCAGGTAACATAAATATTTACTAGCCTCTTCTAATTAATCACCAAGCTCTATCATTTGAAATTAAAGCTAGACTCAAGGAAGGTCTTTCTGACACCATGGTTTATTGGGCCTTTGAGTAGGTTATGGAGGTTCATAATGGGGCAATAAAACAGGTACTAGTCTTGAACTATTAGATCTGGGTTCAAACACTAGTGTTTCCCTTGGTGGTCACAACCCCTCTGAATCTCTGTCTTCTCATCTGTAAAATGGGAATAATTATACTGTCCTTGGAGGGCTGTTGTGCAGAAAGGGCTCCATAAATCTTAAAGTCCTTGACATATGTAAGTCGCTATTAATGTTCCCCACTATTATTGGGGAACATTAGGTTACCATTTGAGGACCTATTGATTTCTAACTTGAGAATCACAGGATTATAAGGTGGGCAGAGTTCTTGAACCCGTCTAGTCCAAACTGCATCTCATCCTTTCTTACAATCTACTGTAGCAGCAAGCACCCCAGGGTGGCTGCCAACACAGGTTCTTAGATCTGCTTTGCTAAAGGAAAGCAACTCAAAATGGGTTAACAAGCTTACTTTAATCAGTCAAATATGTATCGTTTACCTAGTTCAAGGGGAAAAGGTCAGCACCCCAAAATTCAGAATATACAGACAGAATTATCAAGACAGAGAAACAGATAAAGTAGACAGTTTCCAAACTGTCCAACCATTACATCCATACCAAATCAATACCTGGGTTTCAAAGCTGGGGGGGGGGGGGGCTCTCAACAACGGCTTTCCAGAGTCCAGACCAAATCACAGAACACTTCTCAAAGTGAGCCCCCAAAACAAAGCTACACATCAGGGCTTATATAGCCTTCTCCTGGCTCAGAGAATGTAACAAACTTATTGACTCACTGGCCAATCAAGAAGTATCTACTGAAAAACAAGCCTCCCACCCCAGGCTCCAGGTGCACTTTAGCCTAGGGGCAGGGAAGATCTTAAAAATTTACATTCTCATTACATCTACCAAAAGGAACCAGGTGGTCATCCAAGTTGCTTTTGAAAAATTCTAGTGAAAATAGACAGAGAAATTTCTAGACCCCCAGACCTTAGCAACCCCTGGAAGTGCCTGTTTGAGCAACTCACAAGGCAGGTTCCAATCTCTCTCCTAGCTCAGGCTTGGCTTTAGCAGCTAGGTGGTGCAGTGGATAGAGCCCTGAAGGTCTGAATTCAAATCTGATCTCAAGTACTTTACAATTGTGTGACCCTGGGCAAGTCACTTCCTGGCACATGATGGCACTTAGTAAATGTTAAATTTCTTTCTTTTTCTTCCTTCCTTCCTTCCTTCCTTCCTTCCTTTCTTCCTTCCTTCCTTCCTTCCTTCCTTCCTTCCTTCCTTCCTTCCTTCCTTTCTTTCTCTCTTTCTTTCTTTCTTCCTATCTATCTATCTATCTATCTATCTATCTATCTATCGATCTATGTCTATTCAGCTTAGTGAAACCATTCTCTTCTTATATCTCTAAGAAACGATATAATTTCCAAAAGCATCTCTTACTGGGCAACTGGTATTTGACTCAGGAATCTGGGATCTCTTTAACACATAAGGTAGCTCCTAAGATTGGAAACATTCATCTCTCAGTATTACTATTCAGTCACCTGTGCTTAGGGGAAAAAAAAAACACAGAAGAAATAGCCAGAAATGTGCAGTTCTGTTCAGGCTTGCCTAGGCAAATATATAATAAGTACCATTCCCATGTGCTTGAGTTTTGGGCTGCCATGGTCACTGGTGGGGAGGGAAGGGGGAGAAATCCTCTTCCTTCTACCAGCCCTAATTGTAAATCCAGCAGTAGAAAGCACTGGATCTGTCACTAAGAGACCAATGGCAGTTTCCCCTTGATTTTTTACTAAGAAGGGAGGTTCTACCACAAAAGTCCATCCCACGTGACATTTGGGAGTCAATCCACTTTGACACAACTTCCAGTCATGGGGACTAATGCTATAAAATCTCACCAAACCATAGCATATAACCCTCAGCAAGAGATCAATGTCCCCAGAAAGGCAAGTCACTTGCTCCATGGGAGATAAAGGGTAGAGAAGAGAAGGGAATAAGCATTTATTAAGTACCTTCTGTGGGCCAGATACTGTGCTAAACACTTTGAAAATATTATCTCATTTGATCTTCACAGCAGTACTATTAATCTACCCCCATTTTAAAGTTTAGGAGACTGAGGCTTAAGTGAAGTACCCAAGGTCACATAGCTAGCAAGTGTCTGAGGCCAGATTTGAACTCTGGTCTTCCAGATCCCAGGTCCAGTGGTCTATCCATGTTGCCACCTAGTTATCTCTGAGATGACCCAGTAGGTATCATGAGTCAAGCATTGGACTGAGTATCCAGATGTACAACTCCTAGACTCCGCCACAGCAGTAGTTAACTGTGTGACACTGGCCAAGTCACCTAGGCTCTCTGGATCTCAGATTCCTCTGCTGTAATATGACAGCTTGTCTCTAAATGACCTCTAAATTCCCCTCCAGCTCTCATATCCTCCATAAGCACTCAACCCTACTAGGCACCAGAGGATTTCACTGTAATTTCAAAATGACCCCAAGAGGTAAGTGAATTGCCAGAAGTAGTAAAATACACTTTGTATGAAAATAAGATGCGAATTCACACCCACAAATTTTATATAAGTAGACTTGTGGCCGTCCAAGTATTTCACCCACCTGGATGTAATCCCAACCAAAGTTCTAGCAAAGATCCAATTTGAGGGGATTCCAGAACTGGGACTAGACATCTGTTTACCTAGAGTCAGGTTTGAAAATTTTAATTTCTTTACACCCTCCAATGAAAATACAGGAATATTTCCTATAGGAGTCAGTTATCTGAGTTAAGGAACTGCCATCATTGTTAGGAATTTCTTGGAAATGTCTTAGATAGCCCATTCTGCCTTAACTCACTTTAGAAGGAAATCTTTCATGGCTGTGTTATTAAACCTTAGGGACAGCATTAAAAAGATGTGTGAAAATTAGAAGGGATATTAGCAAACGTCCAGGTTGCGTGTATTTAAGTGCCTACTGGACTACATACACTGATTACCCTGATCACACTTAACTCTGGCCAGTACGAATATATATGTTACAAACAATGTCTACCTAAGGAACTCACTGATGTTCTAAATTTAAGGTGAGCTCAAACATGGAAAGGTTCCCAGGTGAGGTAGGGATGTAGCTTGGATTTTCTTATTGTATTTTTCCTTAATGACCCAGCAAAATGAACTGCTCCCATTTTAACAAGGGCACTTTTCTGGGGTGTTAGTTTATACTAGATACTTTATAAATAAATATATTAATATTTTTATATTTATACAATATTTATATTAAATTAAATATTTTCAAATATTTAAATTTTAAATTAAATTTATATATTTTCTTAAATCAAATATATTTCTATATTATGTTCTATATTACATGACAATATATTATAAATATATTAAATAAATATACAATATATTATAAATAAAAATTTTAGTTTATACTAAATACTAATGCTACAAACATTTTTACAAAATTGTGTTGGACATCCCTCTAGTCATTGGACATTAGCCTCAATTTGTAGGATCCTCACTCTCTTAAATTGGATTTGTGAACTTTTTAAAAATATCTTGATAACTTCATATTTTAATGTATTTGGTTTCCTTTGTAATCCTGCTGGTTTTATTTTATGCATTTAAAAACACTATTCCAGGGCAGCTAGGTGGCACAGTGAATAGAGCACCAGCCCTGGAGTCAGGAGGATCTGAGTTCAAATCCAGACTCAGACGCTTATCACTTACTAGCCATGTGACCTTGGCCAAGTCACTTAACCCCAATCACTCTGCCCTCTCCCCTCCAAAAGAAAAATGTAAAAACAGTATTCTGAGAAGGGGTCCAGACTTTACAAGACTAACAAAAGCATACAGGACACAAAAAAAAAGATTAAGAATTCCCATCTTCTTAGGGGAAGGGAGAGAGGGAAGAAGGCG
>NW_027187325.1:9286547-9314047 GCF_028583685.1 Petaurus breviceps papuanus
AAAAATGAGAGTGTGTACGTATGGAGGGGGGGTTGACAAAAAAAAAAAGAAAAAGACAAAAAAAAACCTCCACTTATTTTCCTGACTGAACCATGGCCATGAATTCTTTCTGATTTCTACCTGGTGGGGGGGGGGGGGGGGGGGCCCTAAAGAAGGGATTAAGGACAATTCAGAAAGACAATAAACAGGGTCTGAGGAAAAGAATCCTTCTGGGGCCAGAGGACCCAATTCAAGTTGTGATCCTGGAGAGTAAACAAGTCAAACTAGATTTTGTGGGGTCACCAAATCCAAGGAAATACAAGAATCAGGTAGAAATCAGAAAGAATTCATGGCAATGGTTCAGTCAGGAAAATAAGTGGAGGGTATTTCAAGGAAACACAGTAGGAGGGGAAGCAGCAGTCATGCATGTAATGCCAGTGTTTTGTGAAGCTTTTCCACCCTAGACAGCATGGTTTTAGAAAAGCAGCCTCACCCTCTCCTTATTTCATCATGTTGGTGTTGCTGAAGGACTGGATACCATCCCTCCCTCTAGAAGGTCGCCATCATCTTAATGGGATGATGTTGGTGGAATGTCTCTATTAACTCTGGGGCATGATCTCTCCTCAGGCCTACAACCCTGCCAGTCTACTGGATAAGAAGTAGTCCCATTACAACCATAAATTTTGGAAGACCTAGCTTATATTCTTATTCCCTCTGTAGGGGATTGGCCAAGGTGGTTCCTTGATCAATTTGGTAAGCCAGCTTCCAAAAAAGGCTTTTGGAAGAACTTTTGTTGTGAATTTACTGTATGGTGAGTCCTTATGTGGGATTTTGGAAGGCCTTCACTAAGGAAAGTGTGGATATTCATATTGGAACCTTGTTGAGAGGACAAATTGCATCTCTTGTTTTGTCCTGAGTAACTGGGACTGTCTCCAAGAAGAATTGGCTATTTTGAAGACATCCTTGATGCCTCCTAAAGGATGAATTACATTCCTTAGAGCTACCCCCAAGACAGCTGGTTCTCATGGGAGATAGATTCTTATTACAGAAGTCACCCTTTTGTGCTCACTTATAAGAGAAATCTTCATGAAGGATTAGAGTTTTTTTCACTTTTGCCTTTCTGTCTCAAATCAAGGGAAGTCCTGAGTTGAGTGTTCAATGTTCAGCAGGTAGAAGCTTGTGAGACACAAAAATGGAGCTTCTCATGGTCCAAGATTGGGGTTTCTAGATCATGTCGCTAACTGTATGAGCCTTGGCCTTCTAGGATATGGGAATATTCACTAAGCAGCATTCCCTGAATTTAGCCTTCTAGTCAGAAAAGAATTTTCTGGGCAGAACCAATTTGGGGGGTTCCTTCAGAAATAACTTTAGTTTGAGAGTGTTGGAATCTCCAGAGACACAAAAATAAAACATGCTACCCCCTACTGATAAAGAGGCAATCGACTCAAGATGAAGAGTGACACATAAATTTTTGGACTTGACTAATGTAGGAATTTATATTCTTTAACTATGTCTATTTGTCACAGAAATTTTCTTTTTCTTTGTTAAACAAGCAAAAGGTGAGAAGCAGAGAAATCAAGCTACTAAACAGACAACAAGCATTTCTTATGTGTCTCCTATGTGTCAGGCATTATGCTAAATATTGGGGATACAAGAAAGGCAAGAGATAGTCCCTAGTTTCCAGGAACTCACAGTCTAATGGAGATATCATGAAAACAACCATGTACAAATATGATATGGGTAAAATAAATTGGAGATAAGAATGAGAGGAAAGGCACTAGCCTTAAGGGGGATTAGTAAAGGTAAGATTTCAACTGGGGCTTGAAGGAAGTGAGGAAAGTCAGGAGACAGAGATATGGAAGCAGAGAATTCCAGGCATATATGAAAGTCAGTGAAAGCACCCAGAGATAGGTGATGGGGTATCTTGTGAGAGGAAAAACAAAGCAACCAGTGCCACTGGATAGCAGTACTTGTGGGTGAGCAGGATGTAAGAAGTCCAGAAAGGTTGGAGGGTGGCAGGTTATGAAGGGCTTTAAAAGTCAAAAGATGATTTATTTTACTTCCCAGAGGTGATAGGAAAGCACTGGAGTTTATTGAGTGGGGACAATGACACAGGCCGACTCGTGCTTTAGAAAGATGAATTTGATAGCTGAGTGGAGGTTGAATTGGAATGAGAAGAGACTTGAGACAGGGAGATCTTCTGGTTGGAAGGTTATGGCAAATACACAGGTCTTGGATGGAGAGAGGGAATTGACTGAAAGGATGGTGGGATCCAATACAATAATAGGAAAGTTCAGAAGAGGAGAGGGTTTGGGGGAAAAGTTATGCATTCTGGTTTGGACATGTAGGGTTTGAGATATCTATGGGGTATCAAGTACCAGATGTTTAATAGGTAGTTGAAGATGCAAATCTGGAGGTTAGGAGAGATGTTAAGGCTGGATAAGTAGATCTGAGCATCATTGACATAGAGATAATTGAATCCTTGGGAACTGATGAGAATACCAAGAGAAATAGTATGGAGGAAAAAAAGAGCCAAGGAAAGAGCCCTAGGGAATACTTGCTATTAGTGGGATAACCTAGGTGAAGACCCAGAAAACCGAGAAGAAGAGATCAGACAGGTAGGAAGAGAACCAGGAGAAAGGAGTATGATAGAAACCTAGAGAGACAATCATATCATGAAGAAGGTGATTGACAGTGTCAAAGGCTATGGAGATGTTAAGGAGAATGAGAATTAAAAAAAATAACACTAGAAAAAAAAGTCTGTTAGAAAAAAATAACAAAATGACATTTTTTTAAAAGATAGTGCTGAGATCTGACTTTCTAACCAGAGAAAAGGGATTTCCTGGTCAGCACCAGACTTACAATTCACCTTGGAGTAATCCCACAGTTTGATAATTCAGACATTCATTGTTCTATTCAAAAAAGGGGAATTCACTGAATAGCATGCACACGGTGCCTGATATTGGATAGAGCAGAGGCAAAGAAACAGAAGTCACAACATGAAGGAACAAGAGATCTAGACTTTACACTTTGCTCTTACAGTGAGTTATTTAGACAGTGTAAGTTTGATGGGGAGAGGATTGCATGTCTTTCAGTCCAAATGTGTTTTGTTTTAATGAGATAATCTAAACTACAGGGTAACACTACAAGTCCAGGCAGGGGTCGTCATGGGAAGGACTGCACATATTTCTGATGAAAGACAGATTCACTAGAATTCACTCGAAGGTTATATTGCTGGAAACCATGAAATGATTCCCAGTCCAAGGGGAGTCCAAACTATAGGGTTGGAACTGAATCTAGAGGACTTTAGAACCCTGTAGGAAAGAGAGACCACCTGAATGGGGGAATTTTGTTGATTGCTTATGGGCTACTGGGGTTTTCTTTATGTGTTTTTTTTATTTGTTTATTAGCTAGTGTGAGTCCTATACATCTCCTGCATTATCAGTGGAGTGAAATAAAGGCTGTTCTATGCCCCATACTATTGTTTTCTTGAGCACTTGCACCAGATATAAGCAGATATGGGAAACCCTTTAACTCATATATGTTGAAAACTATACACACGTTATATTCTAAGATCTCTCAGTAAGATTTCCTAAGACTTCTAAGTAAACTCTAGTTAAGGATAATAAGATCTCAAAAGATAGTAGTCTTTTAGGATCCATGCTCCAGATTGGACCTGGTCCATTTAAGCCTAGAGAGGGGAGTCAATGAACCATTGGTTACATCCATCCATAACTAACAGAGCTAGGCAAAAAATTCATAGATGTATCCAGGGCTAATGTAAATTCCATGCAACAAATACAAGTAGAATATGGGAAGGATGTGCTATGAGAAGAGTAACCCTAGATGGCAGCCATGGAACTCACTACCTGAGTCATGTAGTATGGCCCTAGAGTACCTGCACACATTGAGAGAACATCATTATTGACCTGGGAAAATGGGAAATCCTTGATGAAATTCATTTTAGAGGCTCTTCTCTTTCCCTTTCCTCAGAGGAGGATCTATAAAGATATCTTCATCCAACATTTCTCCATCCTGTCCAGGAAAGGCCAATGGTAAGGTGGCCTCACAGTATAAAAGTGCACTGGGCTCAAGCTCTATGCATGCTTATGACTTGAATGAGAGAAAAAACTCCTTTCTTCCTTGATTTGGATCCTCAGAAACAATCCATTATGGAGCCAACACCACCATGGCAACGGTACTTTCAAAGGTAATGGGGAATCCTCATCTATGTTTGTCAAAAGGTAGGGGCATCAATTATGTACGTTGCAGAGAGGACAAAGAAGGTCCACTTTTTTTAATGCAAAAGCATTTTTTTTAATTGACATGTCTCTTCCCTAAACTGAAAGAACTAGATACTTTTTCATTTTCATATCACTTTTATATCTGCACAGATCTCTTTCTCTTCCCCTACCATCTTAAAGGATAAAAAAAAAATTGGTTCAGCAAAACAAAAATATCAATCAAATTTGGCAGTATATTCCATATTCCACACTTCCACAAAGAAGGAAAGGAAGTGGAGTTCTTCATCTCTTCTCCAAGGCCAGATTTGGTCATTTTAATTACAAAGCATTTAAATTCAGTTTGTTTGGTTTTTTTTTATCTTTCTTTCCACTTACATTCTTACACTCACTGTGTATGGTGTTTTCAGGGTTCCACTTATTTCATTCTGCTTAAATTCATATGAGTCTTCCCGTACTGCTTTGTTGAGTCTTTTATTTTTATTTTTTTAATGGAATGGTAATGTTCCATTATATTCATGCAGCTAGGTGGCACAGTGGATAGAGTGCTGAAGCTGGAGTCAGGAAGACTCATCTTCCTGACTTAAAATCTGGCCTCAGACACTTATTAGCGGTATGACCCTGGGCAAGTCATTAACATTCTTTGCCTCTGTTTCCTCATCTGTCAAATTAGTTGAAGAAGAAAACAGCAAACCTCTCCAGTATCTCTGCCACAAACCTCAAATGGGGTCATGAAGATTCAGACATGACTGAAAAATAACTCAACAACAGCACAATGGATATCTATTTTATTTCTAATTCTTTGATACCATGAACAATCCTACTATGGTTATTTTGGTGCAAATGGGACCTTTCTTTCTGTATTTAATCTCCTTCAGATATATGCTTAGCAATGGGATCTCTGGGTCAATGACATTTAAGACACTTACTTTCACACGACTTTATAGTATGACTGTACTTATTTACAATTTCATCAAGAGTATAATAGCATGCCTGTCTTTCCATTGGTCATCCAACATTGACTATTTCCATCACTGCCAATTTATTGAATGTTTTGCTTTGCATTTCTTATTTTTAGTGTCTATGGTTGTTAATAGTTAATAGTCTTTTAAGAACTATTTGTTCATATCGTTTAAACACTTACCCATTGAAGATATTTTTGTTCTTATATATTTGTGTTATTTCCCTATATATCTTAGATATCAGACAATTAGCAGACATAGTTGATGCAAAGATTTATTCTCAGTCATCAGCTTTTCTTATCCTAATCGCAATGATTTTGTTCTTACAAAAGCTTTGGAATTTTATGCAATTGAATTATCTATTTAATTTTTGTACTTGCCTCCCTATCTCCTGTTTTGTTGAGAATTCTTCCCATTAAATTGAGTGTGGCCAAGAATTGGAAATTGAGGGGATGCCCATCCACTGGGGAATGGCTGAACAAGTTGTGATATATGAATGTAATGGAATACTATTGTACTGTAAGAAATGATGTGCAAATGGACTTCAGAAAAAACTGGAAAAACTTATATGAACTGATGCTGAGTAAAATGAGCAGAACCAGGAAAACATGGTACACAGTAACAGCCACACTGTAAGATGACTGACCTTGACAGACTTAACCCTTCTCAGCAATGCAAGAATATAAGACAACTCCAAAAGACTAATGATGGAAAATGCTATCCACATCCAGAAAAAGAACTATGGAGTCTGAATGCAGATGGAAGCAGACTATTAGCTCTTCTTTTCTTTTGTTATTTTGTTTTGTTTCTTCTTTCTCATGGTTCCTCCCATTAATTCTAACTCTCCTTTACATCATGACTAATGTGGAAATATGTTTAATATGAATGTGTAAATAGAGCCTATATCAGACTGCATGCCATTTTGGGGAGGAGGTAGAATAGGGTGGGGGGAAAATTCAAAACTCAAAATCTTATGGAAGTAAATGTTAAAAACTAAAAACTAATTAATTAATTATTTAATTAGAAGGAAAAAAAAAAAGAATTCTTCCCCTAGCTATGGGAGTTAAACACCCTGAAGATGAAGTAGATGTGTTTCCTCCAAGGAACAACATTTTTCATCTACAAGTACTGTCAGGTAAGAGATAAACTAAAAAGGGCAGAAAAAAAGAATAAAGTAGTAAAGGTAGAGACTAACTTCCGGTTAAGCAGCAACAACTGGGACTAAACTTTGGCAGCTATTTGTTGACATGATACAATAACAGCAAAGTCTGCTACCTTCCCAGGGCCTGAGTCCAAGGAGTGACAGAGAACCTCCCAATACATGTCAAACCAGATGACTACTACCCACTTCTTGTGATTTACATGGGAATAAATTATACTTCCAGAAAGAACCTAGAAAAAGTGCTAAAGATTTTATTGTTTTAGACAACAAACTGAAAGCTTTGGTGAGGTAGATAGTTTTTCCTTTAGCAATGCCCAGTTGAAAATAAGGTATACAGAAGAGAATCATGGATTTGGGAAGGGAGCAGCTGGTAAGGCAACTGAGAATAGGATGTGGATTCCTGGACCATCATTTAAAATATAGGAATAACAGATTCCTGGCCAGGGTTTGAGTACAGCCAACAAGAGTCAGTTTTAAAAAAGTATCTTCTTGACATCCTACAAGTATAATTCAAAGAGTTCTAAACTGAAGAGGAAGAGAGAGAAAAAAAACATATATATATATATATATATATATATATATATATATGTATGTATTCACAGAACTAGATGCCATAGAGTGTAGGAATAGCAGAGAAAGAATAGTCATAGGATTAATACAGGAGACAAAATCCAAGAAATGAGCCAGTAATGAAAACCATGGTTTCCTACCCAAATGAATAAAATATGAGTAATAAGCAAGATGAACTAGGGATCCTGATGATGAAAAGACAAATTATGACTGAGTTATCAACAAGATTTGATTGTATGAGGTTCATAATTAGAATTTCACTCTGGAATGATACAAGGGGGGAAGGGCAGGGTTGTACTATGGTTTAAGAAAATATGCTTACATGAGGAACTCCAGGAAACAGAGGAGAGAAGAATAGTGAGAACATATTATTTGTTGTATGAAATGGCTCTCTGGAAGAGGTGGAATACTGGAGACAATCTAGGGGATATAAAAAACACAAAAAGTATAAATTAAAATTGTTTTAAAAAATAAAACAAAAAGAACACGTCATACCATACTAACCTTTTTTCCCCCCTTTTTTCGACAAGATTACTAGAACTGAAGGGCAGCTAGGTGGTACAGTGAGTAGAGCACTGGCCTTGGAGTCAGGAGGACCTGAGTTCAACTACGGCCTCAGACACTTAACACAAAAACTAGTCATGTGACCTTGCACAAGTCACTTAACCCCAATTGCCCTCCAAAAAGCAAAAAAAAAAAAAAGATTACTAGAATTTAGAGATTAGTAGGGATACATATAGTTTACCTAGATATTAGCTAAGCAATAAATATTCTCTTATGTTATTCTTGTTGAGAAGATGGAGAGACATAGTCTAGTTGATGCTACAATGAGGTGGATTTGAAAGTGGTTGAATGGCCAGATAGAGTTCATTAATGGTCCTGCTTTAATCTAGAAAGTCTCTGGCAGATTATCCTAGGGATCTGCCCTTGGCCCCATGCTCTCCTTACCAGTGACTTTGACAAAGGCAGATGGCAAGCTTATCCAATTTGCAGATGACACAAGGCTGGGGGAAATACCTAACATACTGGTTGGCAGAATCAGGATCCAGAAGATTCTACAGCAACTAAGACAGTGCCTGGCACTTAGTAGACAGTCAATATATTTTTCTTAATTGATTGATTGATCTCCATAAGCTAGAAGAGTGAGGCTAAGCTAATGAGATTAAAAGGGACAGACTGAAGAACTACACTTGGATTCAAAACATCAGCATTACAAGGACAAGATAGAGAAGGTGGCATAGCCAAGCAGTTTCTGTGACAAAAAAAAAAAACCAGATGAGGGAGTTTCCATGGACTGCATTCTCAATATGATTCAACAATATGATGTGGCAGCCAGAAAAGTCAAAGCTATTCTTTTTTAAATTAATTAATCTTTAGTTTGGAACATTCACTTTTGGAACATTCTCTGCCTCCCTCCCCTCCTCACCTCCCCAAGACAACATGCAATCTGATGTAGGCTTATTAAACATATTTTCACATTAGTCATGTTGTAAAGAAGAACTAGAATGAATCCCCCCACCACAAGAAAGAAAGAAACAAAACAGAAAAAGAGAGAGCAAATAGTATGCTTTAGTCTGCATTCAGACTCCATAGTTCTTTCTCTAGATGTGGATAGCATTTGCCATCATGAGTCTTTGGAGTCTTAGATTCTTGCATTGCTGAGAAGAGCTAAATCTATCAAAGTCAGTCATTGCACAATGTGGCTGTTACTGTGTACAATGTTGTCCTGCTTCTGCTCATTTCACTCTGCATCAGTTCATAAAAATGTTTCCAGGTTTTTCTGAAGTCTGCCTACTCATCATTTCTTATAGTACAATAGTATTCCATTATATTCATATGCAGCAGCAAGCACCCCAGCATCCCCAGGGTGGCTGCCAACACAGGTTCTTGGATCTGCTTTGATAAAGGAAAGCCTCAAAATGGGTTAACAAGCTTACCTTAGTCAGTCAAACATATATCATTTACCTAGTTCAGGGGAAAAAGGTCAGCACCCCGAACTTCAGAGTTTACAGACAGAATTATCAAGACAGAGAAACAGATCAAGTAGACAGGTTTCCAAACTGTCCAACCATTACATTCATACCAAATCAACATCTGGGTTTTTCAAAGTGGGGGGGGGAGGGGCGCCTCAACAACGGCTTCCCATAGTTTCATCTGATCAAATCACAGAACACTTCTCAAAGTGAGCCCTGAAACAAAGTCTCAAATCAGAGTTTATATAGCCTTCTCCTGGCTCAGAGAATGTAACAAACTTCTGGACCCACTGGCCAATCAAAAAGTATCTACTGGAAAACAAGCCTCCCACCCCAGGCTCCAGGTACACTTTAGCCTAGGGGCAGGGAAGATCTTAAACAAAGTCAGTCATTACACAATGTGTCTGTTACTGTGTACAATGTTGTCCTGCTTCTGCTCATTTCATTCTGCATCAGTTCATACAAATGTTTCCAGGTTTTTCTGAAGTCTGCCTGCTCATCATTTCTTATAGTACAATAGTATTCCATTATATTCATATACTACAACTTGTTCAGCCATTCTCCAATAGATGGGCATACCCTCAATTTCCAGTTCTTGGTCACCACAAAAAGAGCTGCTATAAATATTTGTGTACATATGGGTCCTTTTCCCATCTGTATGATCTCTTTGGAATACAGCCCTAGAAGTGGTATTGCTGGGTCAAAGAAGTTAAAGCTATTCTTAACCAGGTCACCCACTATTCATGGGCATCCCTACCAAGGTATTTTCCTAGGTCATCTTCTCTTTTCTCTCTATACTATTTCTCTTAGTGATCTCATTAGCTCCCTCCTCCAATTACCTCCTCCATGCAAATGTTTCTCAAATCTCTTTATCCAGCCTTTCTTTTAACCTCCAGTCTCACAACTCCAACTGCCTGTTGGACATCTGGAACTGGATGTCCCATAGAATTGAGATTTCCAAAACTGAATTCATGATCTTTCCCCTAGAGCCCTCTCTTATTCTTAATGTTCCTATTTATTCTAGAGGCATCACTATCCTCCCAGTTACCCAGGTTAGGACTGCAGTTGTCATCTTTGACCTCTCATCTCTCTCACCTCACCCCCACATACAAATGAGTTGCGATTTCTTGTCTAGCTTACCTATGTACCATCTCTGTGTTCCTATGCTTCCTAAAGTGCAGGTCTTACCATGGAGTTCCTCTTTTTGATAAACCCAGTGGTTCCCTGTGGAAGACAAATATAAAACCTTTTTTTGGATTTTTAAAGCTTTCCATAACGTTCCCCCTCCTCTCTTTCCAGTCTTCTTACACCTTACTGACTTCCACCCACTCTGGGATCCAGGGACCCTCCAGTCTTTGCTGTTCCTTACACAAGACACTCTCATCTCCCAGCTCTGGGTATTTTCACTGGCTGCCCTCCATTCTTGGAATTCCCTCCTCACTCATCACCCATCTCCCCTGGCTTCCCTCACTTCATTGAGGTGCCAGTTAAAATCCCACCTTCTATAAGAAACATTTCTTGATCCTCCTTAATGCTGGTGCTTTCCCTCCATTGATTATCTTCCATGTATCTTATTTGTACATTGTACATGAAAACATTATTTTCATGTTGTGGCCTCCATTAGACTGTAAGTTTCTTGAGAGTAGGGACTGGATTTCTTGGTGTCTGTGTGTGTATGTGCACACACACACGTACCTTTATTGGCATACCCAATGCTTAGCACAGAGCTCAGCAAAAATAGGAACTTAATGTTTATTGACTTGACCTTACAAAACTAGACTACATTGAGAGAAGAACAATATCCAGGACTAAAGAGCTGACAGTCCTACTATTCTCTGCCCCAGTCAGACCACATCCAGAACACTGTATTCGATTCAGGACCTCATATTTTAGAAGCTAATAGAAAATGTGGAGTGAGTCCAATAGAAGGTACCCAGAATGGCGAAAGGACTGGAGAACATGTCACAAAATAATCTTTTGAATCAACTGGATGCGTTCCTCCTGGCTAACCACTCTAGAGAACATGTCTTTAAATACATAAGTCCCCATTATTCTCATTGGTGGGTGACTGCCTCTCCTGTAACAGTATTTCAACACTCCTCTCTTTCCACCTCCTTACTAACTGCCTTGCCTCCCTCTCCAGTTGTGGAACTATGAGCCATGATCAAATCAACTCCTTCATTGTTCTTGGGTAGAGTATGTTAATCTACTCCTCTATAGCTCCCACTCACCATCCTTATAACTTTCCAGACCAAGACACCCTTCCCTGGCCATCATCGCTCCATGTTTGTTGTTATTTCTCTCACTTGAATGTAAGCCCATTGAGGGAAGGGACTGCACTTGCTTTTGTATTTTATATTTCCACAGTGCTTAGCACCTATCGCTATAAATGTTTTTTTCCTTCCTTCCTTCCTTCCTTCCTTCCTTCCTTCCTTCCTTCCTTCCTTCCTTCCTTCCTTCCTTCCTTCCTGCCTTCCTTCCTGCCTTCCTTCCTTCCTTCCTTCCTCTCCTCTTCCTTCCTTTCTTCCCTCCTTCCTTACTTCCTATTTAACCTGTATAATATTTGACTTGGGGGGAACATCATAATAGTCTTTACATATTAGAAGGCCTATCATGTCAAAGAAGGATTATCCTGCTTGGTCCCAGAGGGCTGAAAAAGGAAAACAATCTCAAAATTGTGAAAGCAGATTTAGGCGTGACATAAGGGGAAAGAAACCCACCAAACATTCTCTGTCATTCTTCAGTCATTTCAGTTATGTCTGACTTTTCACGATCTCATTTGGGGTTTTCTTGTCAGAAATACTAGCATACTTTGCCATTTCCCTCTCTAGCTCATTTTACAAATGAGGAAACTGAGGTAAACAAGATTAAGTGACTTACTCAGGGTCACCAAAAGTGACCAAAGTAAGTACACATCTACTATTTTCCCTAACTAGTAGGAGGCATAAAATTGGCACTGACTCTGAAGGACCAAGTTCATAAAGTTTGTGGAAGCTCCTGAGGCCAGAAAACTTGGGACCCAAAAATACAACGGTTTGGGAATTCAGTTTTGAGGGTCATGAACAGGTAGAGTATGGAATGAACCTTAGGGGTTATTCATCCTGAAGACAATAATAAGCAGCTGCAGCATCATAGCAAGCATTTATATGGCACGGTACAGTAAGGTTTGCAAGGCACTTTACATATGCTATCTCACTTGATCTTACAACAGCCCTGTGGGGTACAGGCTATTATTTTACAGATGAGCCAACTGTGACAGAGAGAGGTGAAATGGTTTTCCCAGAGTCTTACATTGCTTCCACCTGGCAGGAAGGCAGGCAAGAAAATGCTAGAGGGGTATCCGCACAGTTCTGAACATAGTTAAAAGCAGGACTGGATATATGCTATAGGCTGAGCCAAATCTTCCAAAACTGATTCACATTGGCAGGCATATTCCGTGACAAGTCCTGGCTTATGGCACAAAAGGAGCTGGCATTTTCTACCACTGTTCCTTGTTCCTGCCTGAACTAGCAAAGTCCTTTCCAGCTCTAAACCTATGATCCTACAATCTCTAATTTCCAAAATTCACCATTTGTTTCCTATTTGAAAATCAATACATTTGTTAGTTCTCAGTCTTCTTGTATCTCTGTGATTCTCCAGGCTTTCTCAAAGAAAATGTCTGATCACATGTGTCCATCCATCCAACAAAATGAAATGTGGTTCATCTGGAACTCATCCCAAGTGTCTGGATCCTCTTTATGATCTACTCACTTCTCTTTCTTCATGGTGGTTGCTTGACCTTTCCAGTTGGAAGACTCTTCTCTGAGGCTGGGATATTGATGTTGCAGTTCCCATCATGCATAAAACACTGAACATGTTATCTTTTAATGCATTACTTGGTTAAGTAATGATTAATAAATTAAGCAAACAGTTCAAACAAATAAAGACTATCCTTTGTAACAGAAGTATACATATGACCTTAATAAGTGAATTTGCCCATTATCATTCTTTGTTTTATGTTTTTGTATGTGTATATCCAGCCCATAGTGATGCTGATATGGTCCAGTGAGTAGGAGGGTACAATTAGAACATCTCAACCACAAAAAGAATTGTCATGGGCAGAGATGTCTTCTGAAACAAAGGGTCATGTCTTAGATATCTACCATTCCCCTTTGTAGTGTATTTCCCTCAACAACTACTTTGTGTTGACCTCCCCCACTTTGTGCAGTTGCTAGAATATCTTCCAACCTCCATGTGATCCTTGGATTTGGTTACCCTTACAATCTCTGGTTTGACCCAACATGGTATTTTCTTTACTCTCCTGGATCATGACTTAGATCATCTCCCTTTCCCCAGGAGAGTTCTCTTTCTTAGACCAAGGTCTAATTGCCTTTAATCCCCAGCAGCATGAATTCCCCCACCTTTCCCACTCCATATCCCCTAAGGAGCAGGAATCTGATTGTCTTATTTTCATCTCCAAACTGGACCAGACCTGCTCCCACACCTACAGCTCTGACAGTGGCCTAGTCCATCACTTGTTGCCCTCAAAAGCCCATCAGCTGCAGGAGTGAGGGGTGGTAAGGGATGTGTGCAGAGGTTTGGGGGGATGGGCTACAAAACCACGAGACCAGACCATAATACTACAACAATTGAACTAGACCTTCATGGAAATACCAACCTTCCTGTGAGTTTAGAAGTCTTCTGGGAAGTAAGCATTTCTTAAAAAGGGGGTTGTCTTCCACCCTGCCTATCAGTAGCCCAGGGAGCTCCTCAGACTCTTTCACTGAGTAAACAGAGCACTTCTCTGAATTTCTGGGCCACTATGGACAGCTTGTGGCCTTCCAACTCCAGAAATTCTGCACATCTTGGGCCAAGATAATCTTAGATATATTCTATGTGGTGGGACCAACTGCCCATTGAGTCACCACCTCCCTTGTGTGAAACAGCTTTTATTGGATAAGGTGGAGGGATCCTTCAAAGATCTTAAGCAGCCTTCTGACACCTCCTTCCTGTCAACTAAAATTGCTAGACACAATTAATTGATCATAGTCAAAGAGTATTGATTAATAGTTTTGTATGAAGTGTAGGGAAGTGTCTGTCATAACTCTGCCCTGTCCAACTACATCAAAAACCTGGACAAATATTAATGGTTAATAATAGTGCACATTTATATAGCACTTTAAGGATTACAAAATACTTTCTTTACAAAAATCCTTTAGGTAGAGAGTGCCAATATCAACATTTCCATTTTGTAGATCAGGAAACTGAGTTGTAGAGTAATTAAATTACATTGTTAATAAGTGGTAGATTTGGAAGTCAAACATGGGTTTTCTTGGTTTCATATCCACTGTTCTTTCTACTGCTATACACCATACATGAAGCAAATTTATCAAATTTACCAGTCACAGAAAGCCAAGGAAGATAGGTGGTCTGATGACAGAATACAATTCAAAATGATCTTGATAGACTCAGAAACCCTGAGTGAAATTGACAAGATGAAATTTAATATGAATAAATGTAAATTCCTATATTCAGGTTAAAAAACTCAATTGCATGCAAATGGCATAGTGGAGGCCTAGCTTGTCAGCAGGTGATGTGAAAAAGATCCACAGATTTTGAGTGACTATGAATTGTGATT
Organism: Petaurus breviceps papuanus; assembly: GCF_028583685.1. Taxonomy (NCBI): domain Eukaryota; kingdom Metazoa; phylum Chordata; class Mammalia; order Diprotodontia; family Petauridae; genus Petaurus; species Petaurus breviceps. The sequence continues at coordinate 9,301,052 of NW_027187325.1, forward strand.
TGAGGCAGAAATATCACAGGTTAATAAAGGTTAATAAACTTTAAAATGAATTAACAGGGGCGGCTAGGTGTCGCAGTGAATAGAGCACTGGCCCTGAAGTCAGGAGAACCTGAGTTCAAGTCCAGCCTCAGACACTTAACACAAAACTAGCTGTGTGACCTCCGGCAAGTCACTTAACCCCAATTGCCCTACCTTCCCCCTCCAAAAAAAAGCAAAAAAATAAAAATAAAATGAATTAACAGAAATACAGAATTTGGATTAGGGAAAAGAATAATCCTACTATGTCTTGAATTGAACAGAAAAAAGTTGGAATATTAAAAAAAAGGCAAAAAAAAATTTCAGGTGGCTAGTTGGTGCAGTGAATAGAGTACCAGCCCTGGAGTCAGGAGGACCTGAGTTCAAATCTGGCCTCAGACACTTACCACAAAAAACTAGCCATGTGACCTTGGGCTAGTCACTTACCCCCAACCACCCTACCTCAAAAAAAAAAAAGGCAAAAAATTTGGAATATTGTATTCAATTTGAATGATACCCTTTAATAAGAAAATAGACAAATTATGGTACATTTAGGAGAGAATGACCAGGATGGAGGACGGATCTGGAAACTCTATCAAGTAAGGAATTGCCAAAGAAGGTATAGCTGGTTAGCATGGAGAAAAAACTAAAGATAGAATTAATAGCTACTTTGTAATATTTGAAGGGCCTTTGTACAGAAGGAATAACCTTTTTGTGTCTATGTTGCTCAGAATTAGAACTAGGCCTAATGAATAAAAGTTACAAGGGGCCTGATTTGGGTTCTCTATAAGAACTAAAGATTAATGAATTAATAATTAATTTATTATTAACTATTATTATAAAATATTTATAAATATTTTCATTTATATATAAAATTTCATATATTTATATAAATAAATAAAAATACATACATAAATATAAAATAATCATGAAATAATAATTAATTAAATTAATGAATTAATAAATCACTTTCCAATGATGGAGTGATTTCCTCAATCTAGTAGTGAGATCCTCATCATTGGAACTATTCAAGCAGAAGTCGACAACTGCCCAGATAATCATGTCTTAGTGTGTGTGTGGGGGGGGGGAACCACATCTTACATTGAATAGAAGTTTGAACTAAATAACCCATAAGACTTCGTCCAACTTTAAAATTCCATAACTTTATTGAAAGCACAGAATTTTTCTTAAATTAAGAAAGTCATTGTTTTGTGCTCTTTAAAGCACTATAGAAATGTGTTATATTATTATTGCTAATAACATGTAGTAGAGTGCTTATAACATATAGAGAGTTAATAACATATAGAGAGGGCTACGGACTACGATTTCACTGATACAGGTGAGGCAATTTTCTTTACCAGCTGATACATTTCCTCCAAATTATGGTCTTGTATAGAGTGCCTAGGTTAGAGCTCAGGAGGCTAAGAGCCTAGCCCAGGATCACACGTCCAACATGTATTGGAAGCTGGAACCCAGGTCCTCCTGATTTTGAGGCCAGTTCTACATTCCCCATGCCACAACACCCATCTTGCACATAGTAGGTACTTAATAAAATTTGGTAGGATTTAATTAAACAGGGGGGATCAACCGACCAATCATTAAGCATATATTAAGTATGAACCTGGAAGGAAGTCGGGTATTCATTCTAAAAGGCAGAGGTGAAGAGAGAACATTCTAGGCACAGCCAATGCAAAGTGTGGGAATGACCTGATGAAAGGACCAAAGCCTTTGGGAAAGCATTGACTTTAAGTTATGTATCCAGGAGTGGGGATGGGCTTGCAAGGAATCATCCACACCCTCCTGCCAACGTTTATTTAGCTCGAGTCCCAGATGCAGTCTGCCATTGAGGAACAGGGCAAAGACAAGTGGCCAGTACAGGGACTGAACCTGCCACACGGGGCTCCCTGGCCCTGGCGCTGAGCTGAGAAGCCGCCAAGGGAGCTGAGAAGCACCAGCAGAATATCAATCATCAGACCCCTGCTTACTGGGATTACTTGACCATAAGGGACCGGGAAGACTCTTCCAGCTTTCGGTCAAGTAGCCCCCCTCTGTATGCAGAGGGCATGTGCGCATAGCAATGTGGTTACTCTGAATCTCACACTTATTAGTATGTTTCAGGTTGCCCAGTTTGCCACTAATGTTTGCTATGATCCAGTGCCAGGAGAACCCTCAGCCTCAAGAGACAGTGAGAATATGTCTGCCTGATGAATCCCAAACCCTCACCCCTGAGCAGCTTCTTTAGGGCTGAATGGAAACATTATAACAATTTAATTACCTTTCACAAATGCAGCCTCCGAAATCACACTCCCTTTTGCCAAAATGCCATTTCTCAAAGAGGTACAGGAAGAGGGGTCCTGTTCGTCCCAGGGTGAGAAGCGGAGTCCTTGAAGAAATGGAACCTATTTTAATTAAGTTTCCAAAGTGACATACTATCCCCTGACCCACATATACACTGAAAGTGTCCTTTTTGAGCCAGGCCAAGTTTCCATCGCTGCCGGAGCTGGGCCCTTTACCGTGTGAGCGCCATGAAGCCAGGCGATGGGTTTTGTTTTGTTTTTAATAAAAAGGCCAATAATGGGGCCTGCCAATAGGCATTGTCTTCCCCAGTCTAAAGTGTTTGAAATTAATTTATCCGCTTAGGATGGTGTATAAATTTCTCATTACGAGTGTCAGTGATGAACAAGAAACCATTCCAAAAAATGTATTGGGGCTCATGCCAAGCCCTGGGCTCCAGGTCTCTTGCCGAGCCTCTGCCCGGTACAAAGGATTTCACACAGTCAGGAGAGTTAGCTATGCATGCTTTCCCGTTGCCGGGGCTCAGCCAAATACCCTGTGAGAACGACACGTATACACACTTTGTTTTATTATTCCGCACAGATGCTTTTTTGTTTTATATTTCAAGCTTTGTGGGGTATAATGCAGGGTGTTGTTTTTTGTTGTGTGTGTATTTTTTTTCTCTCCATCTCCCAGTCACTAACCTCCCCCACCCCCACAAAGGGATAGGGTAAGGGGGAGTGGAAAACAGAAGATGGAAGCTTTTCCAGAAAGGCTTGTGGTGAATTAGATAAACAGAGTCTCTCTGGTTTGGGGGTGGGGGAGAAAAAGATGATTGGGTAGCCTGACAAGAGGTGGGGGAAAGGGGAGAGGAGGAGGAGGAGAAGATAGATCCTTAACTCCTCCCAAATGGAAAATGGCGCCAATTAGACTATATTGGTCAGCGACCATGCGAGAATGAACTCTAGTCTAAAAGAACGAATGCACCAAAAGATACACATTTGTCTACTTGCCTCATGTTGCTTTCTCCCCCACTTCCACCCTGCACCTGCTCCTCCCACCCAAAATGCCTGTACCTTGTCTCCTAATTTCCCTCAGAACACTTCACTTCCCCTGTGCCTTGCTCCATGGCCACTTATGGCCAGTCCTTTCGAAGATTGTCGGGTGAGTGATCACTGAGTAGGATGGGCTACTCTTAGCTGACAGACTAATAGTTCTCACGTGAGCAACCCGCTGGTCACTCTGCCCTCTCTCTGTTGATGTCTGTTGATGTGTGGACCCTGTTTTCTTTGCCTTGATATCAACAGGTAACAGAACAAAATAGAAGAGAGAGAGCCAAGTCAACTCCAGTAAGACCACTGACAGAGACCGAGATTACCTCACAAGTGGGTCTGGACATGGGGGAGTCAGTCAGAGGGCAGGGCTCCACCCAAGTCAAGAGGGACAACAGGTGTGAGTCAATTTGCTTCTCTGGGCCTCAGTTTCCCCATCTGTTAGATGAGGAGTCTTAATAAGATGATCCCCAATGGCTTTTCCAGTTCCAGTGTTCTGGGCTTCTGTGATGGAAGTGACAGCCCAAAGAACCAAACACTGGACCAGTGGTAGCCCGGCGAAAGATGGACTGGATTCTTCTGAAGCAGAAGGGGCTTCTCCACTGGGTGGCCCCCCAACACTGTGTGCTTTATATGGGAGCTGTGCCTGAAAAGCCACTTGCTGGCATTCCCCTCACCTCCACCCACCATAATCTTTCCTGATTTCTCCATAGCAGAAAGAACAAATAAAGGAGTGAGGTGACCTATTCAGAATGCCCTCCAGAGTGGTCAGGAGACTGCTTAGGAGAACCTTCCACCTCCCTTATCTCACCTGGCCCTCTGTCCAAACAGAGCCAGGAAGGGCAGGGATTGGTGCTGATCTGCAAGAGGCCCCTCGGCTTTGGATGGCAAGCTGGCAAACAGCTCTACTCCCGGGCAGGCAGCCAGACAGCAGTCCCTAAAGAGGTGCCCTCATTAAAGGCAGCATGGTCCAGTGGGCAGGGCATCAGACTGGGCATCTGGAGACTTGGGTTCCAGTCCAGCTCTACTGCTGATTTGCTAGGCGACCTTAAGCAGATTACTTAACCTTTCTATGTTCCACCTGCCCTCTGCCCTCACTCTTTGGGAAAAGTTCCAGATCTTTCTCCTAGATATGAGAGGATCACTGGATCTGTAGTTGTAATGCCTGAAAGCCTCCTTCATCTTGTTACCTTGTCCTGCAGACTTTTCAGTTTTTGATAAATAGAACCATTGCAATCTTATTCAAAGGAACCCAAGAAATACATTGCATTTTCTTTCCTCCTCATAGTTTCCAAGATCTAGACCTGATATCACCTTGGAAAGACATAGTGCTATCATTAGAAAGGCAGAACCAAGGCAGGTTCAGGACCAGAAGGTATCCCCTGATAGGTCCAGGTTACTCTCTGAAAAGTTTGTTTTTCCCATGCCTCCAATGTCCATTATCAACATAACCTCTGATTCAGATTTCCCCACAGGCATTCAGTGTCCTGGGATTCCCTATAAAAGCCCAATCTTTGACCAGGATCCCCATCTGGGCTTGCCTTCTCTAGCAGACACTGCAAATTAGTTCCTTTCCCCTTCCTTGTGTGTCAAAATGTACCCTTCTCCAGGGTATCTTCAGGTTCTGATAGACCTGTGGCAAATCAGATCAAAGAATCCAGGCTCAGGTCTTAGTAGCTGATTATTGCATAAGATATTAGTCTTCCCAGATCACCAGATCTTATTTACCTTTTCACTTTGAGCCTGCTTTGCCTTAGTATGAAAGGAAGGAAACAAGCATTAACCACATACTACATGCCAAGAACAGTGCAAAGTAAGCTCTTTACAAATATCATCTCGTAGGGGCAGCTAGGTGGTGCAGTGACTACAGCACTAGACCTGGAGTCAGGAGGACCTGAGTTCAAATTCAGCCTCAGACACTTAACATTTACTAGCCATGTGACCTTGGGCAAGTCACTTGGCCCCAATTGCCCTCCAAAAACAAAAAAAATAAATTAAAAAAAAACAGATATCTCATTTGATCCTCCCAACATCTGTGGGAGGTAGGTGCTATTATGATCGCCATTTTACAGCTGAGGAAACCAAGGCAAACAGCAGTTAAGTGATTTGCCCAGGATTATTTGCTAGTAAGTGTCTGATGCCAAATTTGGACTCAGGTCTTCCTGATTTCAGGCTCAATGCTCTAGCCACTGTGCCAGTTAGAATGGGAGTAAGTTAAGGTGGACACTTCAGGGGCCTCATTAGAGAGGAGAGAAGATATTTAGGGAAAAGCAGACTTTCCCAGAATTCCACAAATCTCATAGTTGGTCATTCACCCAATCAAAAGTAAGTCCAGCAGCACTGAATATAGCCCAGGTTTCAAACCTTCCTTTCCTTTCCTCAAAAAAAAGATCTTTCTTTTTTGAATAAAAACCTTTAAACTTCTAGATGTTAATCCTTCTTCTCTCTGATCTCCTCACTAATTCCCATCTTCCCAGAACCTTTTAAGTGCTTTGCCTTGGGGCCCAAGAGCTAGACTCTGAAACTTGAAACAACATATAAAAGAAAAGCTTGGGTCTCAAGGATGCCGAAACATTTGACTGAAGTTACAAAAAAAATCAGCCCAAAATTTAGAAAGTCAGCTGTCATGTCACAGGGCATTTGACTTACATAACTGGGGAGACCTGGGCTCAAATACCACCTCATTCAATCAACAAGAATTTTCTTAAAGTACCTCAGGCTACTCACTGGAGATATAAGTACAAAGAATGAAACAATTCCTACTAGAAATGAGCTTATGGTAAAATGGGGGAAACGAATATATATAAATATATACAGCAAAAATATCAAGTGAATACATACAAATATGTACAAAGTAGTTCAGTACAAGATAGTTTGGGCAGGAAGACAGCAGTTAGGGGAATCATGAAAAGCTTCATGAAGAACACAGCACTTAAGTCTTAAAGAAAGAGAAAGGCTCCATTGTAGGGGAGGGAAGGAGAGAGTGTATACCAGACAAGGGGGGTGACCAATGCAAAGCCATGGACATGGGCGGTGACAGAGAGAAAGCCAGTCTGGCTGGACTGCAGAGTGAGGAAGGGCCAACAATAATGTCCAGTGAGGATGGAAACATAGGTTGGGGCCAGGTTATAAAGGGCTTGAAATGGTGAAGAGAGGAATTTATATTTTATTCTAAAGTCAACAGGATGCCACTTGACTTGAAGGAGTAAAAAGGCAGCCCCTTCAACACTCAGACTCCAGGCAAGTAAGTTAATGTCTCTAGGTTGAAGTTTCCTCCCTTATAGGATGAGAGGGTTAGACTCAATGACCTGTAAAGGACCTTTCATCCCTGATTGTTGAAGATTCTTTGGCTACAGAGTCCCCTGTACCACTTGTAGGGGTAGGGAGGCTGAGGGGAAATAATAAAGAACAAGAAGCCATGATCCTTGTCCTCATGCAGTTTATAATTTAATCTGGGATGTGGGATCTTGAAACCGATGAAGCATGCATGTGCCAAGCAAGTTACCAACAAACTCGGGAAAAAACAAAACTGATACTCCATTCTTCCATATGGAAGACGGTATGATGGATCTTTTTAGGGCACCAGAAGAAAAGTGCTTTCATTGGTCAGTAATGGCTTTCCAAGCCAAGTCCAACAGAACCAATGGACATATCTAAGGAACAAGAAATGTAGAGAGGAGATCGGAGAGATGAAACCAAAGGGAAGAGAGAGGTAGGAGAACAGCAGAAGAGCAAATAAAAGTTACAATGGGGGCAGCAAGAAAGTGAGCAGTAGAGAGGAAAGGAAGGCAGGAGAAACAAGAATGTATTAAACACCTACTATGTGCCAGGCACTGGGCTGCGTTTTACAAATATTATCTCATTTAAAAGAAAAAATAACTATATAAGAGAACTGGTATTCCCAAGAGAAGAATATCGACTTCAGGAGCTTTGAAAGCACTTGATGTTGGGGCAGAAATATGCCCCAAGGGCACTATTGTCTTATGGACCAGTCCTAAAATCAATGAATGTGAACTGGAAGGGTCCTAGTCCAACTACCTCATTTACAGATGAGGAAACTAAATCCCAGAGAAGAAAGTGACTTCTCCCTGGTCAACTGGTAGTAAACAGAGCCATGATCAAATCCAGGCAATCTGACTCTCAGTCCAGTCTTCTTTCTAACATACCACACTGTCTTTCTTTATAATGATGATTTGGAATCATCAAGAAAAATAAAATTATGTTCAGCGTGCCCTGCTTAGGAAAGCAAGTAAGTATGTGGCATACTCCATAAAGGTTTCCATCAAAAAGTTAAAATAAAAAGTTTTGGCTTTGGGGGCAGCTAGGTGGTACAGTGAGTAGAGCACCAGCCCTGGAGTCAGGAGGACCTGAGTTCAAATCCGACCTCAGACACTTAACACTTACTAGCTGTGTGACCTTGGGCAAGTTACTTAACCCCAAATGGCCCTACCTTTCCCCCTCCAAAAAACAAACAAAAAAAAGTTCTGGCCTCTAGTGAGTTCACCTTCTTGTATCTTACAGCCTCTCTTAGGTAGAACCTCTCCTTCTCAACCATCTTGGATAACAGAGGTGTTGTATAAAAAGTGACAGTGTGAGGAAATGCCAAGTAGAGGATGGAACCAAGCAGCTGGAGGTCTATTACAGAAGACTCCTTGAAAGGAGTCGGGTAGGTTTTTGATAGAGGTGAGGAATGAGAATTTGTGGAGAGAATAAGGTAGGGCTTTCTAGGTAGAGCAGATGACTCTTGGAAAATCCTGTAACAGGAACAAATTATAAAGATCAGCTCAGTGGAAGTGGGCAGTAGGAAAGAATAGGAATGATGGTGAACACCTCTACGGCACCTACTGTATGCCAGACACTAAGCTAAGCACTTTATGGATATTATCGCACCTGGTCCTCACAACAGCCCTGAGAGGTAGATTAGATTATCTTCCCCATTTTCCAGCTAAGGAAACTGAGGCAGACAGGTGAAATGAATTGTCTAGGGTCAAACAGCAGAAGAGTCAGGGGAGGGGAGGTGGGTTTGGAGAAGAGTTATCTGAGAGAATATGGAAAAGACAGTTCATGGAAGACTTTAAATGTTTGCTTAAGGAATTTGGATTTGGCAGCAGCTAGGTGATGCAGTGAATAGAGCACGGGTCCTGGAATCATGAGGACCTGAGTTCAAATCCAGCCTCAGACACTTGACAAACTTACTAGCTGTGTGACCTTGGGCAAGTCACTTAATCCCAATTGCTTTGCCTTCCCCCTTACATAAATTTAAAAAAAGAAAAAGAAATTTGGATTTGCTATGACATCTATTGCAGGCAAGCTTGGAGATGTTTATAACCTAGAGTCAGGGAAGCCATAAAGGAGACTGCTAGAGTCCAGCTATAGTAACCTAAGCACAAGTTAATAAGGTCCTAGCATTGGTAGAAACAGGACAAATTCAGGAGGTTGTGTGTGATGTATGGAAAGCAACAATATAACTAATTTTGCATCCAAGGCAAGAATAAGATAAAATTGTGTAATACCTCCCATCCTAATGGAGTTGTGTGCTTGGAACAGAAGTTGCCTATTTTTCCACAGGGTTTTTTTGCCTCCTGCATCTCTCAGTTTCATACACCTGAGACAAATGCTTCCCTTACCTCACCTTTGTTAGGATTCTGCTAGAAACAACATTGTGGTTTTGATATCAGAATATCTAAGTTCAAATCCCAGCCCTGACGCTAGTTGTATGACCTTGAACAAGTCATTTAATCTCTCTGAATTTCCACCTACTCATCTGTAAAATGGGGATAATAATATTTGCCAGACTTCGTAGAGTTATTTGCCAGGAAAATACTTTATAGACCTTAAAGCACTATATAAAATGTGTCATTATTTTTATCCTGAAGCACAAACATGTCGATGAGTGAGATTTTTACTTTCCCTCCAGATGTTTTGGCATGGTAGTTATGGTCACCAAATTGGTAGAGCCAACCTTACATTGCCGATCTATTCAGAGACAACTAGATGAACAGCAGGGGTGTGGTACCTTGACTAAGGTTATTGGCATCACCAGTCACAATATTTACCAAGCTTCTACGGAGAGCTGGTATAGATAAGCAGCTCTAACGATGTGCATGGATTTTACCTTTAGAATACTTAAGGACATAAAGGGATCAGGCTAGAAAATAGCAAAGGGCCAAATTTTTTCTTATAAAAGTATTTGGTAGACTATTATTTCCCAAAATATATCTCTAGAATAAAAAATGGTTTTTACTTCTGGATTTTTTTATAATTGAGGGGCTGAATGACTATCATGCTGGCCAGATCTTTGACCTAAAATAATTTTACATACGTTATGCTTGTACTCAAACTTCAATAACTCAGACTCCTTCCAAATTGGATATTAGATTATTTGAACAGGAGCTAGGATGATTTTTACTACCTTGAAGAAAAGATTCTCCAATCAAATTAATGACTGAAGATTAAAGGGGGAATATTTTGTGTTCAGTTATTTTTTTCAGTTGTGTCCAACTCTTCATAGTCCCATTTGGAGTTTTCTTGGCAAAGATCCTGGAACAGTTTTGCCATTTCCCTCTTCAATTAATTTTATAGGTGAGATAACTGAGGTAAACAGGGTTAAGTGACTTGCCCAGGGTCACACAGTAAGTGTCTGAGACCAAATTTGAACTCAGGAAAATGAGGTCTTCTTAACTCCAGGCCTGGAACTCTATACATTGCTTTCCATAAGCTTTTAAAACTTTAAGTAAGCATGACCCCGTGGAAAGGGCACTGGATCTGGAGTCTTATAACTTGAATTCAAATTACAAGTCTGTCCCCTACCACCTGTGTGACCTTGGACAAATCACTCAACATCTCTGGGCTTGAGTTTCCTTACCTGTAAAATGAAGGGACTCTAACTAAAATTTATTCCAGCTTTTCTAATGGCATTTTATTTGCATACCAACAGCTAAGTGGCTTATGGGATGGCCAGGCCTTGGAATCTGGAAGAATTCAAATCCAACCTCAGAAACTTAATAGCTGTGTAAACCTGGGCAAGTCACTTAACTTCTGTCTGCCTCAGTTTCACCAACTAAAAAAAGGGGGATAATTACAGCACCTGCCTTCCAGGGTTGTTATGAGAATCAAATGAGATAATATTTATAAAGTACTAGGCACAGCGCCTAGTACGTAATAGCATTAATAAATGCTTGATCTCTCTCATCCCCTCAGGTAGGAATTATAAATGGTTCTTACTTGCTTGTTAAAGTAGGTCAGTTAATTAAACAAACATTTTTGAAGGCCTACTATGTGCAGGGTACTTTGCTAGGCATTGTGTGTGTGTGTACACACAGACATATATAATTGACACTGACCCTGTTCCCAAGAACCAAGGGGAACACACAACTATACCAATGAATGTGATACAAGGAAGAATGTGAAGTTGAGAGGAGAGGGTACCAGAAAACCTGAATAATATCTAATGACTTTTAGCTTAAGGAAACTGACTTGAAAAGGGAGAAATGGAATCTTCTGCTATAATATTCTACCATAGTGTAGCAGATGACATGTGGAACCGGGAGTCAGGAAGACCTGGGTTTGAATCATAAAACTTTACTAAACATGTGGCTTTGGGGCAAGTCACTTAATTTCTCTGGACCCCATTTTCCTCATTGACTAGATGGCCCCTAAGGTCCCTTCTGGAGCAGCTAGGCCCAAGGCCTGGAGTCAGGAAGACTCATCTTCATGAGTTCCAATCCTCAGACACTAACTTGTGACCCTGGGCAAGTCCCTTAATCCTATTTGCCTCAGTTTCTTCATCTGTCAAATAGCTAGAGGAGGACATGGCAAACCACTCCAGTATCTTTGCCAAGAAAACCCCAGATGGGTTACAAAGACTCAGACATGACTGAACAACAGTAATAAAGGCCCCTTCTAATTCTAACTATGATCCTATGATTTTTTTCACTATTTAGGAGAGAATTTACCATCCCCACATCCTCTTCCTCACAAAAATCTGAGAATTTGAGTTTCTAGAGATTGCTGGTTACTGATGACTGCCCTCATACAACATAGCACTACAGTAGGTACATACCTATAGAGGTCACCCATCCTTTTATCCAAGCAAAGAAGAAAGGATCTCATTTGGACTTGAAAGCCTTGTCTGTGCATTAAAATGAGACTTTTGAGGATCTGCTGTTCTTTCCCTTAATCCATGGCTTTCTCAGCATATCTAGAACACCATCACCATTTCGTAATGCCTTGGAAATAATAACAGGAGTTGAAATTTATCCATTTACATTTTACAAAGAACTTTCACAATCGTTTTCTCTCCCTCTGTCCTGAAGCTTGAAGCTTTGATGTCTGCAGGGCAGGGATTAGTATCTTCATTTCACTGGCAAAGAAGCCAAGTCTCAGAGAGGTTGTGGGTTGTGATCTGCCCAAGGTCACACTACTGTTAAGTGATAGAACAAGCACTAGAACCCAGATGTCCCCTCTGGAGCGGGGACAAGATATTTCTTCTCCCTAGACAACATTTAAAAGTGACATATGCCATCCCACTCCCACTACTGACCTGAATTTAAAAATTGTGTGTACACTTAGTGTCCTCAAAGACCATCTAGACCACTGTCCTGATTTTACAGATGAGGAAACTAAGGCACAGAGTGATTAAGTGCCTGGTTCAATCAATTGGTCAATAAACATTTATTAAGAGCATACTATGTGCCAAGGAGAGGTCTAAATCTGGGCACTACTCCATTGCCTTGGTATCAGAGCCTCAAAGGTTTGAAGTGATCTAGAACCCTCAAATCATCTGCCCCAGAACCACTGTTCCCTTAGTCACTTAGCTATTCTGGTTTATATGTGTGACTTGACTTTTCAACATGGTAAAGTGAGTAGAGAGGGCACTGGACCTAGAGATCAGACCAAACACCTACCAGCTGGGCAAGCCACTTAACTTTTCTGTGCCTCATTTTCCCCACCTATAGAATGAGGAAGTTAGACTCAGTGGACTCAAAGGTCCTTCCAGTTCTAAATTTATGACCTCATGAGTCCCCAGATGTCCCATAAACCAAACTTTATGTCATTACAAATATGTGCATTTGTTGCTACCACCTTCTGACCCAGACTTGATTGGATTCAAGATGCAGAACGAGGCATGTATTTTTGGACTTGACCAAAGCAGGAATTTGATTTGCTTGACTGTGTGTATATGTTACAAAGTCTTGGTTCTTTTTATATTTATTTTTTCCAATAGGGAAAGAGAAAGAGGGAGGTAGAGGAAATAAATGCTTGTTTACTGAAAAAAACATATTTTTAAAAACCTGCGTTCATAACAGCGTATTCAAAAGTGTGACTCCTCCCTCACCCACATCTTGCACACGTTGCCCCCTAGGCCATAGCTTACCTTGCCCACCCGCCTGGTCCTTCTCCCCACCTCCGACTCTGGAATACCGGGGCTCCTTCCCTGGACCTGAGGGAGGCAGGAGGCGGGGAAGTGAAGGGTGGGCAGCAGCGGGCCCTTCAGAGCCCAAGGGCATTTCATTCCTCTGATGAATCGGTATATTTCCTCCAAGAGCCACCAAGCACCGTGGGGGCCCGGGGTAAAAATAGCTGCACTCTATTTTTTCCCATTGGAGAACAAGGGCCGTATTTACTTTGGAGACTCTCAAGTGGCCATTTCAGA
>NW_027187325.1:9319047-9339958 GCF_028583685.1 Petaurus breviceps papuanus
TCAGATGATTCTATTCTTCTCCGTAGAGTAGGATACAATGTCAATTGATGAGAGCTAGGGGAAGAGCAGGGAATGGGGATGGTAGAGGGAAAGGTGAAGATTTGGAATAAGTATTATAAGGAGCATTCTGGAGAATTGGCAGGAGATGGCTGAAGAATCAATGAGCTACATGGAGGTATCAATTAAAATTGTACAGTACCAATTTATAGTGAGTTCTATTTTTGTTTCTATAATTTTCTACAGAAATACTTTGAGTCCTGAGCTTAAAGAAGGTAAATAGGTGACTCATTATTGGAGATTGGCTCAGCAGCCAGAATTGGCATGATAGTAAGTCTAGGGAACAAGGAAATCTAGGCTGTTAGTGAAGGCAAGGTTGAAGTGACTGACCATGGAGTATGGGAAACCCAATGTTGGCTCTCTTTTATTTCAAAAGAGTTTTTTTAGTAAAGAGATTGAAAGGCAGGAAACAGACAGAGTTGGAAAGAATAAAAAAAATCAAGAAAAAGAAGGGCAATATGGAGAATAGATGAGAGTAAAAGAAGGAGAGCAAAGGGGAGAGATAGACCAGGAGAAAGATGCTGGTAGGGAGATCAAACATTCTGCAGTTTCCACCTTAATTACTAATTTAGTCCACACACACACACACACACACACACACACACACACACACACACACATACACATACATACACAAAACCCATACACAATAGAAAATGACATCAGGCTAATATGGAAATATGTCTTGCATGACTTCACATGTATAATAGGTATTGTATTACTTGCCTTCTCAATGGGTGGGGGAGGGGCTGGAGAGAGTGAGAGAATTTGGAACTGCAAATTTTTAAATGAATGCTTTAGAAGATGACACCCAAAGCTCAGGAGAATTCTTCAATCTGCTTTCTTTAGGCAGTCAACATGTTCCTCCCTCATCTTCGCCCCACACTCCCATCCCCAAATGTTAAAACCAAAACTGTACTTTCTGGCTGGAAAATATTTCCCTACTTGAAATAACATTATACAAGTCATTTAATGCCTCTGGACCTCCGTTTCCTACGTCTATAAAATGATGCGGTTGGACTAGATGACCTCTGTGGTCCCTTCCAGCTCTAAATCAACGAGCCTATAATTGAATAGTATATGCCCGGCTATAGCTCTGAAGAACAGGCCTTCTTCCCCTGTTCTTTCTGCTTTCATCCTTTTCGAGCCTTAGACAGCATTATGCAAGAAAGGCAGAATGTAATATAGTTTAATATCTCTAACCTTGGAGCCAAGAATTTATCAACAGAAGCCCAGGTTACTGTCTTGTTTAGTCTGCCCTATCCTTTGGTATCTTATTGGGTCAGAGGCACACCACAGTTGACTGATACAAACCCTTGCTCTCCCACATTGACCAAGAGAATTGTTTCGGATATAGCAAATGACTTTCTCCTCAACTAATAGCTCCAAGAAGTGTGTTCCCAGGTATATCTTAGACAAGATGTCAATGGCAGCACTGACCTAAGGAGAAACTGAAATGTAACTAATGCATGAAGGAATTTAAGATTCTCCCCAGTAATTGATGTTCCCAGTAATCCAAAGCATCATCTCTACTGTTACCTTACTGTTCCCATTATCATTCCCTGGATTGTTGACCCTTCTCAGAATGACTGGGAATAAATTTTTTAAAAATCTCATTAACACAGACTAACTTCAATCAGTGGCAGCTGGGAGACACAGTAGATATCGTGAAGGGACTGAAGTCAGGGAGACTCATCTTCCTGCATTCAAATCTGGCCTCAGACACTACCTGTGTGACCCTGGGTAAGTCATTTAACCCTATTTGCCTCAGTTTCCTCATCTGCTAAATGATTTGGAGAAGGAAATGGCAAACCACTCCAGTGTCTTTGCCAAGAAAACCGCAAATGGGGACACAGAGTCAGACATGACCGAAAATGACTGAACAACAATAACAAACTCCAACCAATCAATAAACATTTATTAAGCACCTACTGTGGGCCAAGCACTATGCTAAACTCTGGAGATACAAAAAAGCAGCAAAAGCTCCCTCGAGGAGCTTACAGTCTAATGAGGGGAGACAACATGCAAAGAAATCTATAGAAAACAAGATGATACAGGATAAATAAGAAATAATTAAAGGATAGAAAGCACTGGGATTAAGAGGGATTGGGGAAGGCTTCCTGTAGAAGGTGGGATTTTAGTTGGGACTTAAAGGAAGCCAGAGAATCCTGCAGGGTACTTATTAATTTCTACTTCTATTGCCCTTTGGCATGTCTGGGGAGGTTTACAGACCCCTTCTTAGAATAATATTGCTTATATTCATATTTGAAGTAAACGTCAAATTTCAGTTATGGGTTAGTAGAAGTAATGCTGTGGGGGGTTTTTCCTATCCAAGTTCATAGACCCCTCTTGAAGGTCCAAGGATCCTAGGTTAAGGACCCATCCTCTAGGATAAAATTCAAATTCCTCCGTTTGACATTTAAAGCCCAACACAATCTATCCCCAGTCTGTCTTTCCAGACTTATTGCACATCATCTTCTCCTCCCAGATACTCTACATTCTAACCAAACTGGTTTGCTTGCTGTACAACACCCCCCCCCCAAGTCCAGCTCATGGTGTACCGTCTCCCACCTCCATTCCTCTGCACAAACTGTCCTAAATGCCTGGATATCCTTCCTTCTCAGTTCCAACTCTTGGAATCCCTCACTCCCTTCAAGTCTCAGTTCAAGGGTCATCTCCCACATGAGGCTATTCCTGGTTCCCCAAGAGGTTAATTGATAGTTGAATCCTTTCTCAAAAAAAAAAGTCTTGTGTGTTTACACAAGTCACAAGGACTTTTCTATACATGCCCAGATGACCTACCATGGAGGCATTCTGCTTGGGGAGAAGGCATCCTGTGGTCCCCTATTACGTAGGTGGGAGGAGTCTCCTTTGATTGGCTGCATAGCCAGAACAGTCTGTGTCTTTAAAACTGACAAGACGGGAACATTTTCTCTCTCCTAGTAGTATCCAGAGAGGGTGATGTTCTTGTCCATCCCCAAGATGGGTGTCATGAATTAACTGGGTAAAGGGAAGGTCTACTTTCCCCTCCAACCCCCTTTTACTCAGTGGCCTGGGAGAGTGGGGCGGGGGCTTGTGTTTTAGTTCATTTTGGTTCTAGATGCAGGTGATGGGATCCTTACTGGAGGCTGAGCCATGGTGCTTTTGGATGTACAGCCATCCAGCTTAGCAGTCAGCGTACTGAGAAGCCAGGGTACCCCAGACTCCAGCAGAAGAGGGGCTTTGGCCTTGGAGCCTGGTGGGACTGTGCTATATGGGAACTGAGCTCAACTGTGAACCTAATCTCCTCCCCCTCCCCCACCATGAGGTGATGCAGGGGGATGGGATCTCCCCATGTATTGGAAGGAATATTTGTATATTTATTCTTGCTCCCTCTTTGAAGTAAATATTCCTCTATAGAGCTAATATATTTTTAAATGGTTCAATGAAACTAGGATATCAAGATCCCCTTGCATTTGGGGGTACCTGCATCTCATACATAAGGCTAGAGCCAATGGAAGGGAGAGAGCCTAGATGCTACCAAACCCCTTTAATGGTTTCAGGGAACCCTGATGAAGTGTAACAGACCTGGCCTTGGAACACTACATCCCCACAAATTCTCTTTGAAGTTCAATCTCTTGTGGGTTCCATATGGTATACGTGTTGTTTTCCCCAATGAAATAGAAGTTCTTTGGGATCAGGCCTGGGTTCTTATTTTTGCTTCTCTATCCCCAGTGCCCAACACAGTGCCTGTCACATAGGAGATGCTTAATATATAATTGTTAAATTGAATTTGATTGATAAGGAAATCAATAAACAATCTGTTCCCCAAAGGAGGCATAAAAATGTATTCAAGGTACAATATGAGTCAAGTAATTGTTTACTTGTCAATGTGATACTAGGTCAAGCTGGTTGTTTCTTCTGTGTCCATATACTTTTGGTGACCCAGAGACCATATACAGTCAACAAGTAATTATTAAGCACTTATTATGTACCAGGTACTGCCAATAAGGCTGCTCAAATTTTTAATATAATAAGAATAAAACAATCAAAAAAGCATTTGTTATTCCCCAGTTGATAAAGTCAAAGGATATGGACAGACAGTTTTCAGAAGAAACCAAAACTACCAAGAGTCACATGAAAAAATGCTCTCAATCACTACTGATTAGAGATATGCAAATTAAAACAACTCTGAGATACCACCTCACACCTATCAGATTGGCTAACAGGACAGAACAGAAAAATGATAAATGCTAGGGGGGATGTGGAAAAACTGCTTATGCACTGTTGGTAGAGTTGTGAACTAGTCCGACCTTCTGGAGAACAATTTGGAACTACACCCAAAATTGTGATACTCTTTGACCCAGCAATACCATGACTGGGTCTGTATCCCATAGAGATCAAAGAAAAGGGGAAAGGACCTACCTATTTGTACGAAAATATTTATAGAAGCTCTTTTTGTGATGGCAAAGAATTGGAGATTGAGGGGATGCCCCTCAATTGGGGAACGGCTGAACAAGTTGTGGTATAGGTTTATGATAGAATAGTATTGTACTATTAGAAATGATGAGCCAGATGGTTTCAGAAAAACCTAGGAAGACTTATATGAACTCATGCAGAATGAAGTAAGCAGAATCAGGGCAACATTGTACATAGTAACAGCAATATTGCAAGAATGATCAACTCTGAAGGACTTAGCAGCTCTGATCAAGACAATGATCCAAGATAATTCCAAAGGACACATGATGAAAAATACTTTCTACCTCCAGAGAGAGAACTGATGAACTCTGAATGCAGATTCTTCTTTAAACTAACTTTTTTTCCTTTTTTGTCTGTTTTCCTTTGCAACGTGGCTAATACAGAAATATATTCTGCATGATTTCATATGTATAATCAATTTCAAATTACTTTCAGATTGAAGCATACTTTTTAAACTTTGTTTTTCTCCTTTTTTGTCTGTTTCTTTCACAATATGGCTAACATGAAAATATATTCTGCATGATTTCATATGTATAATTGATTTCAAACTGCTTACCTCTTCAAGGAGGGGGAAGGAACAGGAGGGAGGGAAAGAATTTTGGAGCTCAAAATTTTAAAAAATGAATAGTAAACATTTTTACATGTAATTGAGAAATATTTAACAAAACAAATTAAAATAGACGGTGGGGGGGGAGTATTTATTAGGCACCTACTAAGTGCCTGACGCTGTGCTAAGAACTGGGGATACAAAGAAAGGTTAAAAAAGTTTCCTGCCCTCAGGGCACTTACACTCTGCATTAGTTAGTTCCCTCCATTCAAATCCTGCTCCTAAGCCTGATTATGACCAACATCCCGGAAAACTCTACCGCTGAATTCAAATCCTGAATTTGCCTCTTCCTATTTATGTGATCAGGGATCTGTTACATAACCTCTCTGCGTTTCATTTTCTTCATCTATAAAATAAGGGAGGGGCAGCTAGGTGGTGCAGTGAATAGAGCATAGGCCCTGGAGTCTGGAGGACCTGAGTTCAAATTCGGCTTCAGACACTTGACACGCTTACTAGCTGTGTGACCTTGGGCAAGTCATTTAACCCCAATTGCCTTGCCTTCCCCCCTCAAAAAAGAATTAAATATAAAATGAAGGAAATTGGTCAAGATGTCTTCTTATGGTCCTATGACCCTAAGTTCTGACAAAGTCCTATCTACCAACCTGGAAAGGCTCTTGGGAGCCTCTTAGAGCCCCTCAGGAGGGCTCTAGTGACCAGCCTAATGAATTCTGACATTGCAGTAACACTTAACCAGTGGAAAATTAGCCAATAGGTTATACATTCTATGGTCAAGATATCTCATGAAGGCAGTCTACTGAGGTAGAAAGGGATATGGATCTGCTTGGTGAAGGGAATGATCACACTGATTAAATATTACAATTTAAAAATAATACTAAGGAGTGGCAAGGTTGTGCAGTGAGTAAAAGCGCCGGCCCCAGAGTCGGGAGGACCTGGGATCAGATACTTAACACCCACACAAAAGAACTGGCCGTGTAACTTTGGGCAAGTTACTTAACCCCAACTGCTTAAAAAAAATAAATAAATAAATGATGATAATAATACTGAGGTAGTGGGTAGAACCAAAAATCTCCCAAGGACTTGACCTTATGGAAAGTTTGGGATCCCAAGGACATTGTTCATTAACCAATTAACACTACTACGTGGCTGGGTTTGGAGTCAGGAAGGCCAGATTTTAAATCCAGCCTCAGACATTTACTAGGAGGGTAAGTCACTGTCTGTCTCAGTTTCCTTAACTGTAAAATGAAGATAATAATAGCCCCTACCTCATAGGGCCATTAAGAAGATTAAATGAGATAACACTTATAAAGCATTTAACACAGTGCCTGGCATATAACAGACACTAAATATATATTCATTCCCTTCCCTTCTTTCATTTCCCCTATAACCTTGAGTGATTGTTTCTGGGCCCAGGGGGTTGGAGCACTATACCCATTCCCTCTCTCTAAGGGGCCCCTCTGCTCTGGACCTGGGGTATGAAGTATGGACTGGATTCAGCTTTAGAGGGGCCTGGCCTCTAAGGAGTAGAGTAGAGAATGGAGCGGATTCCTTTTCTCACATACTTTGGCTTATTAAACCCTCACCTTAGACACTCGGGGACTAGGTACTTATGGCTTATATTTAGGCTCATTTCTAGGGTTTCCCCAATAGGGGGAGTGGAAATGGACTCAGTGTACATTATGAATCATATATGGGACAGGTATTTATTTCCTACACACAAAAGAAAAGTTAATACACACTAACACATTGACAGTAAGCAAAATAGGATTCAGTAACTTAATAACTACAGTTATTCTCTCTCAAGTGGCTGAGACTTAAAACTCATCAGAATGTAAAGCAGTTTGTGGAATTGCTAATTAGGCATTTTACATTTTCTTCTTTTCTACATTGTCCAAAAAGGAGAAAAAAGAGGGTAGAGAGTGAGTATCTCTCTGTAGCATTTGCTATGTTCCAGGCACTGTGTCAAGTGCTTTCTACAAATATTTTATTCAATCTTCACAACAACCCTTCGAGGTAAGTATTATTATTAGGATCCCCATTTTACAGTTGAGGAAACTGAGACAGAGAGGCTAAGTGACTTGGCCAATATCACAAAGTTAGTAAGTGAGGTTGGATTTGAACTCAGGTCTTTCTGACTCCAATGCTCTATCCACTGTGCCACCGATATTAAAAAAAAAAAAAAACCCTGGTAGATGTCTGTTGGTAAAATTTCTAGGCTTGGGCTCCTTCTCAATGACCATCCTCTCCAATGCCAACAGTCAGCAGCACTCATTGGTACCCCAGACTTCTGGTCCTCTCACAGATTCACTTCCCAACCTGAACATCTCCAACTCAGGATTTTAAATACTCTTTTACACAGCCAAGGGAGGGAAAAAAAAAGAGAAAAAGCATCCAGAGACCCAAGTACAAACTCAACTAGTTGAATCTGCCTCCATTCGTGGGCTATGTTGCAAAATGCCAGAGCTGAGAAGAGTCAGCTGCTCCTCACCCCTCACTGAAAGTCTTTGAAATGCATGATGCCACCTAGAAGGTCAGCCAAAAGCTCTCTTCTTTTAATTGATGCGGCACTCAGCCTCCCTGCTGCTGTTGGGGAGTGGGGCCAAGGGACCAAGGGACCGCTCAGGGTTCACCACATCCTACCACAATGCCAATCCTTAAAATGCTAGCTAACCACACTGCCTGAAACAGCCAGGAAACTCATCTTCTCTGAGGAGCCCAGCAGAATTGCCATGTCTCTGGAGACCTAAAGCTTTCCATGGGAACTTCAGGTACTCCTGGGGTGACACGGTAAGTCTATTGAACCTCCCCTACACTACCCTTATTCCCTTCCCTAGTCAACACTCCCATATACATATTCTCTTCCTTCACCTGATTTCCCACAAAAAATGTAAGCTCTTTGAGGGTAAGATGGTCGGTCCCCCTTTCGCATTTGTATCTTCATCCCTCACAACACAGTTCCTGGCAAATAGTAAGAGCTTAATAGAAGACTTTTCATTCATCCATCCATCCATCCATTCATTCATTCATTCACGAAGGCCTGAATTAGTGGCAGCTGAAGGGGACCCATCCAGCGATATTGTGGGGGTAGAAATGAGGCATGTATTTAATGACCATTTCCTTTCCTGTTAACAAACCCCTATTTTCCTGCCTCACCTGGTCTTTCTGAAATCAAAAGAAACTTCAGGGCACTCACAATTGCCATGAGATTCAGGCTCATTTTTCCATTAGCAGTAGCTGAAAATCCAGGGAAGGCTTTGAGATGGATCTTCACTCCTGTGGTCTTGGCACTGGGATGATTTTTTTTTCTTTTTTGCCCAAGGCTTCCTGTGACATTTGGTTCTGTGTCTTCAAGGCTGTGGGGGAGAAGGGGAGGGGGATTTCAGAGCCCCAGGCAAATCACACTGCATACCCCTAAGCACATTTTTATACTAGTGAGAAAGAGCTAAAAGGCAGAGCCCTGAAGGAGGAGGAAAAATGCTATAAAAGTTCACTTTTCAGCCTGAGGGCATATGTGAAGAGAGAAGGGGTAGGCCCTTCCCAAGGTTGTTTGTCAAAGAGCTCCAGGTCTCTTTCAAGAAAGATGATCGCTAGCATTATATAGCACTTTGAAGCTTGCAAAGCTCTTTATGAATCACTTGATCCTCACAACAGAAACGAGATAGGTGTTATTGTTATCCCCATTTTACAGATGAGGAAACTGAGGGTGAAAAAGGCTAAGGGGCTTGCCCAGAATCACCCAGTTAATGCCCGATGCAAGATTTAAACTCATCCAGAAACACCGTGTAACCTTGAGTAAGTTACTTAACCCCCGTTGCTTAGGGGCGGCCAGGTGGCTCAGCGACTAAGAGCACTGGCTCCAGTGTTGGGATGACCTGGAGATCGAATCCTGGGCTCAGACACTCAGCACCACACCCAGAAATAACTGGCTGTGTAACCTTGAGCAAGTTACTTAACCCCGATTGCTTTAAAAAAAAAAAAAAGATTTAAACTCAGATCTTTCTGACTCCAAATCCAGCATTCCATATCCACTAAGTCACCCAACTGCCTTTTTCCTTTCGGTTAGGCACCCTCCCTGTTGTTAATGTTTAGTCCTTTCAATTGTGTCTGACTCTTTGTGATCCCATTTGGGGTTTTCTTGCCAAAGATACTGGAGTGGTTTGCTATTTCCTTCTCTGGTTCATTTTTACAGATGAAAAAATTGAGACAAACAGGGTTAAGTGACTTGCCCAGGGTCGCACAGCTAGTAAGTGTCTGAGGTCAGATTTAAACTAGCTGCATGACCCTGGGATCATAGTTCATAGATTTAAAACTAGAAAAGACATCAAAGGACATCTAATCCACGCTACCCCTCTCACTTTACAGATAAGGAAACTGAGGCCCAGGGAGTCCTGTGATTTGCCCAAGGTCACTCAGTTAGCAGCACTGAAATTTGAATCCATTCAGTCTGACAGCAAACACAGCATGTTTTCAGCTGTACCACAACAGCCACTACAGGTACACTAAGTAATTCCCCTCCCACTCTCTCCCCTCCATCACCATGGCTAAGGGACAGCTTAGGATCCTTCCCCATTCCTCAGCTCTCAGGCAGGGGGGGTCAGCCTCGGTCCACAACTCTGACCTGGGCCTCCTGCCTTTCCTGGGATCAGCTGAAACCTCTGGGCTGTCTGTGATCCTCTAAGCAATTGTTTTCTAAAGCATTTATGAAAATCTGTTTTCCTCTTCCCTTTCTGTTAGAAGAGCCTTCTTAATGAGCCCCTCTTCCTGCATTAGCAGGAATTGACATAACTGTGAAATTTAAATTGTCAAGCCAATTAAGTTATGCTCTCAGCAAGTTTATCCAAATCACTTCTGAGAAGCTACAAACCCATTTTTCTTTTATGAGAACCTCATTGCCTGAGAAACCAACTGCATTTTGTTATATGGATGAACCACCTCTGGTCATGAATGTTAAACACTAGAACATGATTTAAAAATGCTTCAAGATTATCAAGCATCCGGACCCCAGACCCAGGGCACTACCCACGTGAAGGAGTTACACACCTACCTGAATGCTCAGTATCCTTCAGAAACCTTGTGCTTTTCCATGACTCTGGGCACTCTGCAGCCTGGCGACATGGGCCTTCTGGCTGTTACTGACAGAAGACACCTCCCCACTCCAGCGTTCACTGCCTGCCTCCCCCACCTGGAATGTTCTCCATATTCATGCCTAGCTCCTGGCATCCCCAGCTTCTGTCAAGTTCCAGTTAAAATCCCACCTTTGACAATTCCCTGAATGCTAGTGCCCTCCCTCTCTGAATAACTCTAATTTATTCTGTATGTAGTTTATTTGTGCATAGTTGTGTCGTGTCCTTCAGGGGGATGTGAGCTCCTTGAGGGCAGGCACCATGTATTTGCCTTGCTTTGTATCCCCAGGCCTAGCACAGTGTCCAGCAGTCAGGCAATAAACATTTATTAAGTGCCTACTACATGCCAGACACTGTGATAAGTGTTGGGGATACAAAGAGGCAAAAATCAGTCCCTGCTCTCAAAGAGCTTACAATCCAATCGGGGAGGCATCAAGCAAACATGTGCAAACAAGATATATACAGGATAATGAGGTAATGGGAGAGAAGTGGAAGAAGCCTCCTGCAGATGATGGGATTTAAGTTGGGATGGAGATTCCAGACTTGAGGGACAGCTAGAAAAAGAAAATGCCTGGATTAGAGAGAGATGGAACGTCTTGTTCATGGAACAGCCAAAAGGCCAGCATCACCGGATCAAAGAGTATAGGCAGGAAAGTCCTTGATCTAAGCTTAAATGGGTCTCTTTCCAGTTTCCAGCCTTTGTTCATAGTGCTGCTTCCTGGGACCAAGCCGAGCAAGATTCTAATCCTTCTTCCACAGCAAAGCCTTTCAGACACTGGAGGCTTTGGACTTCTACCATTCTTCTTATACTTGTTTCCCAGTCTTCTCATTTTCAGACTTTCCCAACTCATTCAACAAAAAGAAGAACTTCTGGGTAGCACAAGTCTTGTGGAAAAGGTAGAATCTTAGAATCCAAGCTCCTCTCAGTCAAAGACTCTCCCGAGCTTTGGCGCTGAGCAGAGAATTCCCTGCCCTCTATCCAGGAGGTGGGGGAGAGGGGGAGCTCCACTCTCCCATCCCTGTCATGTCTGAAGCTGTCCCTTGAGGGCCAGGGCCAGGAGCCCAGAGTCCTAATACTCTCTTTAGGACCATGCTGTTGAAAGAATGTTTAATCACCTCATGTCCCTTTGCCCCAAAAGTGGATGTCAGTGGCTCCTGGAAAAAGCACAGGTTTCACATAGATATCCCCATTACCAGCCAAGTATACTCTTAGCTCTGCTGCTCCCTGACTCACTCCCCAAAGGCCATGGTCATAACGGACCTGACCTCTTACATAGTTCAAGGATAGAGGGGAACACAATCCAAGACATTCAGCCTTCCTGGGTATGCCAACCAAGTATTCCCCAATCATCTTAATGAAGTTGAGTATGTCCACATGGTCTATGGAAAAATATAATCAAAGTCCCAAACAAACATCCACCACCCCATAAGCTTATCAAGTTATTAGGGAACTCTTCTGATTAAGACCCCAATACTGACCCCTACATTGAGTGTGTATTCAGTCATTTTTCAAAAATGTCCAACTCTTTGTGACACCATTTGGTGTTTGGTTTGTTTGTTTTTTGGTTTTTTGTTTGTTTGTTTGTTTGTTTTGCTTTTTGGAAGGAGGAAGGCAGGACAATTGGGGTTAAGTGACCTGCCCAAGGTCACATGGCTAGTAAGTGTTAAGTGTCTGAGGCTGGATTTGAACTCAGTTCCTTCTGACTCTAGGGTCAGTGCTCTACTCACTGTGCCACCTAGCCACCCCTATTTGGGGTTTTCTTGGCAAAGATACTGGAGAAGTTTGCCATTTGATTCTCCAACTCATTTTACAAATGTGAAAACTGAGACAAAAAGGGTCAAGTGACTTGCCCAGGGTCACACAGCTAGTAAGTGTCTGAGGTCAAGTTTGAACTCAGATCTTCCTGACTACAGACCTAGTATTCTGTCCACTATGGCCACCACCTAGGCGCCCACACTATTCCACACATCCATTCTATTATCCATGACATTGGCGAATACTTTAGGAAAGTTCATGCCTCTTTGCTTTATACTTTGTCTTATTTCATTGCCTGGTAGATCACTGAAAAGTTATCTTTTTAGTTGCAACTGTTATAGAATCTTTTATTAATTTAATATACAGGTGAGATACACTTTGAGGAAAATCTTCAGAGTTTACATTTCATCTACTTAGTCAAATGCTTTTTTAAATTAAAAAAACAAAGGGATCTTCTATTCTCTACACATCTTGATCAGTTCTGTGACAAGTAGAAATGTAGTTAACTGTAAAAAATCTTCCGCTAAAGCCATCTGAATCTCCATCTGTGTGTTCAAGGACCCTGTCCTTGTTCAAAGTGAGCGTAGACTAGGCCCAAAAACACTTTGTAGAGATGAAAAAGCAGGAGCATGGGTTCTGATGTTTTCTCAGCTACATTTTTTTTCTAGTTGGATTATCATCTATAATCTTTGGAAACTATCTCCCTTCTGACCTGTCTTTGAAATCAATCCCTGAGTGCCCTTAAGATTGTATTGACTGAAAAATGGATTTTCCCCCCTGTATTATTTTGTCAGGATATACCATTCTTCCCAATGACTTTCTTAAGCACTGTTGATACCTCCTCACATCAGGTACAGAGGTGGTAGTGTCCAGATGTGGTTGTTCACTATTATCCCTAGTTTGGGGTTGCTTTTTTAAAATATTTATAAAGAACACTGACAGATCTGATCCATTTCATGTCTCTTTGTTCTTCTCTCCCCAGATTAATTTATTATAACTATTTTTTTAAGCAATTGGGGTTAAGTAACTTGCTCAAGGTTACACGGTCAGTTATTTTGTGTGGGTGTTAAGTATCTGAAGCTGGAACCAATCCCGGGTCTCCCAACTCCAGGGCTGGTGCTCTAGTCACTGTGCCACCTGGCCACCCCTAATTTACAACTATTCTAAAGATAATCTGTCATTAGTCAGATCTCAGTGTCAGCCTTCCTTCAGGATGACTGTCTTCTCACTTGCCTTTTGGTGACACCACATCTAATTTAAATCTTCCCCCATAATTATTTGCAAACATTTTTGTGCTCTAAGCCATCATTGCTTTTGACCAGGAAGTCACTTTGCTGGGCAAAGAGATCAGGTGATTTCTGTTTAAGATGATTTAGGGATGCTTTCAACCTCTTCATTGTGGTGACTATTTTGCATTTCACTGTCAACTTCTCTAAGAAATGGGACAAAGTCAATGCCTTTAGTATTATTTTTAGCTTGTTTAAGCAGGTTGAGTTAGAACTCCTATAATTGTACACAATGAATTTTTTATTTTCTTTTTTTGTTGTTGTTGTAAACTTAACAATCATTAGGAAACAAACATTTTAATAAATAAAGAATAAGTGGATTGTATAAGAAACTGTAAATGGTTTCACACAGTTTATTTTTAAAGACATATTGTATGTATATACACGTATACAATTTAACAATACTACTAAAACTATCTCTTTCCTCATTGTTGGTACATTAGCTTTCTGTCAAGAGATGGGAGATATAATTAGAGAATGGCTGAACAACCATAAATGCAATGGTTTATTATTATACCAGAAGAAATCATAAATATGGCGGGTTCAGAGCAACATGGGAAGAGTAGTGCAAACTGATACAAAATGAAACGACCAGAACCGAGAGAACACTTTGCACATTAACAACAATATGAAGAAAAACACCTTGGACAAAACACATTGACTTTCTATTATTTTGCCCAGGCAGCTGAAAGCTAAAGTCCTGAGTTCTGACTATATGGCAATGCTTAAGGTAGTCAGGTGGCACAATGGATAGAGTGCCAGGCCTGGAGTCAAGAACATTCACCTTTGGGAGTCCAAATCCAGTTTCAGATATTTATTAGCTGTGTGACCCTGGGCAAGTCACTTAACCCTGTTGGCCTCAGTTTCCTCATGTAAAATGGGCTGGAGGAGGAAATGGCAAACCTCTCCAGCGTCTTTGCCAAGAAAACCCCAAAAGGGGTCACAAAGAGTCAGACGTGACTGAACAACAATAACATGCCCATAATCTAGTTATTTAACCATCCGCAACTCAGTTTTCTCATCATTAAAATGGGGATAACAATAGTTATTCTACATTACCTCGCTGGCCTAATGTGAAGAAAGGGCTTTGAAACCCTGAAGTGATATGTGAGTGAGCATCCCTTCTATTAAGATATGACCAATTTTGTTTCTTTGTGATGTCACTGAGTTCCTTACTAATTTTTTTTTCTTGAAAAAAGTGCTCATGCTGTATAGATATGAAGGCCTTTGGCCTCTTTCATTCATTAAATCAGGACATTATGACTAATTTTGCATTGGAGTCACTGTGTATAAAGAGATATGCGGATTTAATTTAAATGATCTTATCAAATTCCTTTACTTTTTCTTCCTCCACAACGGATGTTGGCTGCTATAAGCAACAATCATCCCTATGGTGGCCTGTTTACTTACGGTCATCTCATGATGCTCCCACAAGAGTACTACAATGACTTGCCCAGGGTCATTGAGCCAGGAAATCAGAGGCTGGCTCTCTATCTGTTATATTCCCAAGCATCTTTTCACTCATGAGGAGTCTTTGGACAATGAATGATCACCACTTCCCAGTGGTTCTGAAGGGCTGGCCTCTGAAATCCCTCTGGCCCCAGGCTTCTGTGACATTCCTCTGCAGGCCCCCTTCAATTTGTCCTTCTCAGCCTATTTAGCAACCTATTCAGAGACAGATCTAGAAACAGAGGGCTGCATCACACACACACACACACACACACACACACACACACACGCAAGCATCACAGACTCAGAGTTTCCAAAGTATGTTCATGGAGGCAGAGCAGTCCTTCAGTAAATTGGGAAGGAGGCAGCATTTGTCTCAGGGGCTCCCCACTAGATTCATCTCTAGGATACAGCAGATCAGGGCAATCATCCCAGGCCCCATACTTTGGGGGCCCCACAGCAGCTGCCAGAGGAGGAGAAGGTGGCAGCAAGCAGCTGGCAACTGAAATACAATTTAGTGTCAACATGTGAAATACAATTAGCATCAGCACACTCCCCCCCTCCCCTGCCCCCCAACTCCCTCTGGCTGTTTATTGCTCATTTGTGACACCTTCCCCTGCTTGCTTCCACTTCCTGACTGCTGTTACTGATGTGGATGCTGTGAGTTCTGTTCACCAAGCTGCCTTCAATGTTTACTTTAACCAGATTGCAATGATATGAAA
This sequence comes from Petaurus breviceps papuanus, assembly GCF_028583685.1. NCBI lineage: Eukaryota > Metazoa > Chordata > Mammalia > Diprotodontia > Petauridae > Petaurus > Petaurus breviceps. The sequence continues at coordinate 9,334,464 of NW_027187325.1, forward strand.
GAGAGTTGGGGCGAGGTGGGAAAGATGACCTCCTCACTACAAGATATTAATAGCACTAATTCGCAGGGTTCTTGTAAGACAACATACATGCCGTGTTTTGCCAACCTTAAAGCACTACATAAATGCTAGTTATTATTAATATTATTCTATGTTCAAGGTCCTGCCTCTTACCTCTCCTTCCTCCCTTTTCACTCTCTTTTCCAGCACACCCTACTCAGGTGTGGAAAGACCCCAGATCTTTGGCTTTGAGGTCAGCTCTCTATCTTGTACATAATGCTGCCTCTCATGAAAACATAGGGAGTAGTGAAAAATCTGAGGGGAATCCGTAAGCTGGCATGCCACATACTTTGCTCAACAATTCAATATGTCTATTCCTCACAGGTGTAAATCAGGATCTAATGATTCTGCAGTGCCTTTCCTGAAACCATTGCCCTTCCAATGCTTCTCCAATACTTCTGCCCTGGGGCAGCCAAGTGGTGCAGTGAATAGAGCACCGGCCCTGGAGTTGGGAGAACCTGAGTTCAAATGTGGCCTCACTTAACACTTATTAGCTGTGTGACCTTGGGCAAGTCACTTAACCCCAATTGCCCTGCCTTCCTCCCCCCCCCCAAAAAAAAGAAAAGACAAAAAACCCTATACTTCTGCCCACCTCTCAGGGTGGAGCGAGGATCTGGAAAGAGGAACTCATGAATGATCAAATCCAAGCCCCTCATTTTACGGTGGAAGTTCAGGTCTCAAATAGGGAAATGACTTGTCCATGATCACCGTTCAATAACACTGACCTCCTCACTGTATCTGCTCTATCTCTCAACTCTGGGCATTTTCTTTGTCCTCCCCACGACTAGAATGCTCCCCTTCTGTTCTCTGACTATTGACCTCCCCAGCTTCCAAAAATCCCACCTTCTACAGGAAGCCTTCCCCAAGCTCTCTTAATCCCATCACCTTCCATCTTTATTTCCTATTTATCTTGTATATAGTTATCCCTTCCACATCAGGGGGTTAAGGGATGCTGCACCTTGGTGGTCTGCAAAATATGCATAAAGTTTTTTGGTCCTCCCCTCATACCAGAAAAGAAGTCTGAATTTTTATGGTATTAAAAGATAAAATGTTTATATTATACAATACTATACGTATATTTTACGCATTTCTGAGTTTCTGAATTTTTTCTGTATCATCTGCATATTGTCTGCGGTTTTGGCAAAACTCCCCCCAAATTCCCATTTAATATCTTACGCTGATCCATGATATATCAGAACCAGATGGGGAAAGTTGTGATGTGGAAGGAATAGCTGCATAGCTTGCTTTGTATATATACTTGTTTGTATGGTGTCTCTTCTATTAGATTATAAGCTCCTGGAGAGCAGGGACCAACCTTTGCCTCTTTTTTTATCCCCAGAGTTTAGCACAGTGCCTAGCCCAAGGTAAGCAATTAATAAATGTTAGCTGATTGATTCATTCCTTGATTGTTACTCAACAAGTTAGTCCTGGAGTCAGGCCCGGAACTCAGGTTTCCTGACTCCCAGGCCAGGGCTGACCAAAATATCAACACTACAACAAGAATGCTCTCCACAAGAATGATCTCCACTTTTCCAAATATACAAGGAAGAATCGAATCTAGGAATCAGAACTCCCAAGTCCTAGTCCCAGAGTCTCCACTTCCTACTAGTATGTCCTTGAGCAAAAGCACACGGTGTCACTGGACTGGGAGTTGGAGAAGCCAGGTTCATGTTCTGATCCCACTCTCTGCCTTTGCAACCTCTCTGAGCTTGAGTTTCTTTATCTGTACAACTGGCAGAACAGCATTTCAAGCTAGCAAATTCACAGGAGTGTTGTGAGGAAAGGGCTTTGCAAAAACCCTATGGAAATGTGAGTTTGCTAGGGTTGTGAGGATTGGAAAAGATAATGTATGGAAAATGCTTTATAGTTCTAGAGACACTTTTCTGGGTTTTAGGAGGTTTGTTTTGGTTTGATTTGGGTTTTTTTTTTTGTTGTTGTTGTTGTCATTTTGGTTTGGTTTTGGTTTTTTGTTTGGGTTTGGTTTTTTTTTTTTTTGGTGGTCCCCAGACCTGTGATTTAATTGACCTAAGGACCTCCCAGTAAGGAAACCCCTCTACCAATGCAGACAGGCACTTGCTCTGAAATTAATAGTCTTAGAGAAGTCAGATGACTTGCCCAGGGTCATACAATCAAGATGTGACAAATGAGACTTAAAGCCAATTCTTCCTACCTCTAAGGTCAACTCTCCAGCCTCTATGCCAAGCTGTCTTTTAGAGGGTTATATAAATGGAAATATGTCTTTCAAGGCTTCATGACGCCTTCTTTAATTATTCTAACTTACATGGGTCTCCCCTTTCCTTAAGCTCATTGTACTGTTTATGATCTCTACCAGCTATATAGTCATCTTCCATTGCCACCTTCTTCCTAAGTGTCTCTCAAAGCTATTTTGCATAAGGGACAGCATTTCCTACCTGCCCCCTAGGTCAGTCAGACCAGTTACAGAGGAAGTAGTCACGGAATACTTTTAATTTTCAATTCAGTCCTCAGAGGCAGAGATGAGGAAGTTCATTCCAGGTTGAGGACCAAGCTATGCAAAGGGATGGAGGTGGGAAATGGAGTACCAAATTCCAGAAACAGAAAGTGGGCCATTTGACTGGGCTGCCCAGTGCATGAAGGTGAGTGATGTCCAGTAAGCCTGGAAAGCCTGCCTGGAATCTGACTAGGAAAAGTTTGAGATGGAGAAAGGAAGCATTTATACCTTACCCTAGTGACAAGAAGGGGCCCCTGTAACCTCCAGAGCAGAGGGACAACATGGTCAGAACTTTGCTTTAGAAAAGTCATTTTGGCAGCTGTGATTCCTGGAGAGGCAGACCTGAGGCAGAGGGACCAATTAGGAAGCTGACGCAATGTCCAGGATGGAGATGAATTGGGCCAGTATTTGTTGACTTGAATTGAACCTCATTGGGTAGTGAAAGGGCCAATAAATCCAGGGCAGTCTTTTGATATCAAGTGCTAATTCTGATTGAAATTCCAAAAATAAACCTCTAGGGACTTTTCTAAACCCAACAGGTGCCATGAATATTAAAAACCCTTGTTGGCTTGGGGACACACATTAAATTACACAGTTTATCAGTTTCTAATGTTGTTTTTCCCCTCTGAACTCACTTCTCAAAAATGATTCTTGATCTTGACAAAAAAAAAAAACCATTTTGGATTAACAATTAGCTCATGGTCTAGAGTGACATTTGGTATAGGGGATTGGGGGGTGGAAGAAAGGTAGACATTAAGATATTAGAGCTTTTAAAAAAGGAGTTGGAAGGGAAAACGGAATACTTGCATAATGAAATTGTTTATTTTTTTAACGTGGGATTCTAAAACATGCTTGGCCTCTTGGGTATGACATTGTATGTCAACAGCCACTCTTGATCCAAAGTCCTAGGAGGAAATTCTGGGCTACCATACAGCAGCCAACCAGGTGATTTCAACTCGCTTCAAAAAGAAGGAACTGAAAAGGAAGAAGGATGCAAATAGCCCCAGGCACTCTTCTGTGGTGGCCAGATCAGAGATTCAGTAAGCAAAACTGGCTCACAGTCAGGAATGTTCCTGGGTGCAGAGCTCATTCTTCCAGCCCAGGAAACAATATGTTATGTATTAACTCCTTTTATTCAGCATTATAAAACTAGGATGCTGGATATTTACGCAGCATATTGTGGATGCTAAGATGGGCTTTTAATTATTAAATTAATTAAATTTGATAGAGTTCCCAGCCAGGAGTCAGGAAGACTCACCTTTCTGAGTCCAAAGCTGACTTCAGACACTTACTAGTTGTGTGACCCTGGGCAAGTCCTTTACCCGTGTTTGTCTCAGTTTTCTCATCTGTAAAATGAGCTGGAGAAGGAGATGACATAATACTGGAGACAGTGGAGTATCTTTGCCAAGAAAACTCCAATTAGGGTCGTGAAGAGTCACACATGACTGAAAGGCCTGACCGACAACAAAAAAGACATTTATAGAGTACCTGATGAGGTGCAAAATTGGACTGGTGACAACAACATATATAATCTTTCTAATGGCTTTCATATATTATCTAATTTCATCTTGTTTGATCTTCACAGCAACACCTGAAGAAGATAAGGAAAGGCATTATTAGCCCAGTTTTACAGATGAAGAAACTGAGTCCTAGAGAGATTAGCTGACTTTCCTAAAGTCATAGATCATGGAGCGTAGCGGTGGTAGAACCAAAAAACAGGAGTCTTTTCATAAGAATATTCACCTGGACTTGGATGGAACCTCATGAACCCATTTAATCCAGTTTCTTAATTTTTCAGAGGAAACTGCAGCACAGGGAGGTTGCATGACTTGTCCAAGGCCACACAGGTAAGCATCAGAGCATCTGACCTCCAGCCACAGACTCCTTTTTTCTAAGACATGAAGCAGGAGACACTTAAGATCATAGATTTAGATCTGGAAAGGACTTTTAAAAAGACCAGCTAGGGACAAGCTAGGTTGTTCAGTGGATAGAGCACCAGGCCTGGAGTCAGGAGCACCTGAGTTCAAATCTGATCTCAGGCATTTACTAGCTGTGTGACCCTGGGCAAGTCATTTAACCTCAATTGATTCCCTCCCCCCAAAAAAAGATCAGCTAGCCATGGGTTCTTAACCCCAGGATCCGTGGATTATGAAGGGCTCTATAAAGAGATTTCAGAGGGTCCCTGAATTTGTGTTTTTAATATTTTGATAATGATATCTCAACATAATTGATCTCCTTTATAATATTCTATGTTCTATTTTGTATATTTAAAAACATTATTCTGAGAAGAGGTTCATAGGCCTCATCAGACTGCCAAAGGGGCCTATGAAATAAAAAAGGTTAAGAACCCCTTAACTTGTCCAACCGATTTATACAGATTAGGAAACTGAGGCCCAGAGAGGTTATAAGACTTGACCACATTACCCAAGTAGTAAGTGGTTCAGATTTGAATCCAAGTTATCCAATTCCAAATCCAGTACTCTTTCCATTGTGCCTTGGTTTCTCCTATTTCCTCAGAAGGGAAAGGGAGCCAGCTCCTTTAACTCTCTAGAGCCAATTGTGAAATTTTCAGTGTGAGCATTTATTATACGTGAAATTTGGCAAATGCCATAAATCAAAGTTTTATTTATTGTTTTGTTGATTGTCCAGATTTTTTAAGTGATGGAGAAAATGTTAATATTACAAATTAAATGATTGCACATGAATAACCTGTATCAGATTACTTATTGTCTCAGGAAGTGAGGAAGGGAGGGAGGGAGAGAGGGATAGAATTTGGAACCCAAAACTTAAAAAAAAAATTATGTTGAAATTGGTTTTGCATGTAATTGGGGAAAAAAATAAAAAATTTAAAACAAGAAAGAAAGAAGGAAGAAAGAAAGAAAGAGAGAGAGAGAAAGAAAGAGAGAGAGAAAAGAAGGAAAGAAGGAAGGAGGAAAGGAAAGGAAAGGAAAGGAAAGGAAAGGAAAGG